>NW_022262928.1:2500-135000 GCF_002021735.2 Oncorhynchus kisutch | reverse complement strand
GCGGTGTATATCCTCCCCAAGCAGATACCTCGACGGTCCTGAAAGAACTTCACTGGACTTTATGTAAACTGGAAACCATAAATCCTGAGGCTGCATTTATTGTAGCTGGGGATTTTAACAAGGGTTAGGGTTAGGGTTAAACAAGGCTCGCTGAAGTTTATCAGCATATCGAATGCACAACTCGAGCTGGCAGCTTTCTGGATCATTGCTACTCTAACTTCCGCGACACATACAAAGCCCTCCCCCGCTCTCCTTTTGGCATAATCTGACCATCCGACCAATCGGATTCCACGCTTCATGATTGCTTCGATCATGTGGACTGGGATATAACCTAAGACAACAACATTGATGTATGCGCTGACTCGGTGAGCGATTTTCTTAGTAATTGCATTGGTGACGTTGTACCCATTGTGACTATTAAAACCTTCCCTAACCAGAAACTGTGGATTGATGGCAGCATTAAGGCAACACTGAAAGTCTTTGCTAGGTAAAGCCCCACCTTATCTCAGCTCACTGGTCACCATAGCACACCATAGCAGCAGTGGCACTGTGTTTGAGGACAAAACCTGTGGGCTCTCCTTCACCGTGGCCAACGTGAGTAAAACATTTAAACGTGTTAACCCTCGCAAGGCTGCCGGCCCAGACGGCATCCATAGATGTGTCCTCAGAGCGCAGACCAGGTGGCTGGTGTGTTTACGGACATATTCAATCAGTCCCTATCCCAGTCTGCTGTGCCCACATGCTTCCAGAGGGCCACCATTGTTCCTGTTCCCAAGAAAGCTGAGGTAACTGAGCTAAATGACTATTGCCCCATAGAGCTCACTTCTGTCATCATGAAGTGCTTTGAGAGACTAGTCATGGATCATATCACCTCCTCCCAACCTGATATCCTAGACCCACTCCAATTGCTTACCGCCCCAATAGGTCCACAGACGACTCAATCGCAATCACACTGAACACTGCCCTATCCTATCTGGACAAGAAGAATACCTATGTAAGAATGCTGTTCATCAACTACAGCTCAGCATTTAACACCATAGAACCCTCCAAACTCGTCATTAAGCTCGAGACCCTGGGTCTCGATCCCGCCCTGTGCAACTGGTCCTGGACTTTCTGATGGGCTGCCCCCAGGTGGTGAGGGTAGGAAACAACATCTCCACCCTGCTGATCCTCAACACTGGGGCCCCACAAGGGTGCGTTCTCAGCCCTCTCCTGTACTTCCTGTTCACCCATGACTGGGTGGCCATGTACGCCTCCAACTCAATCATCAAGTTTGCAGACGACACTATAGTGGTAGGCTTGATTACCAACAACAACGAGATGGTCTACAGGGAGGAGGAGAGGACCCTCGGAGTGTGGTGTCAGGACAATATCTCCCACTCAACGTCAACAAAGCAAAGGAGATGATCGTGGACTTCAGGAAAGAGCAGAGGGACCACCCCCCTATCCACATCGACGGGACGGCAGTGGAGAAGGTGGAAAGTTTTAAGTTCCTCGGTGTACAAATCACGGACAAACTGAAATGGTCTACCCACACAGACAGCGTGGTGAAGAAGGCGCAACCTCAGGAGGTTGAAGAAATTTGGCTTGTCATCGAAAACACTCACAAACTTTTACAGATGCACAATCGAGAGCATCCTGTCGGGCTGTATCACCGCATGGTAAGGCAACTGCTCGGCCCACAACCGTAAGACTCTCCAGACCCTACACTACACAGTACACTACTCCTGTTACAGTACCTTCACTACACCCTACACTACTCCTGTTACAGTACCTTCACCTCACCCTACACTACTCCTGTTACAGTACCTTCACTACACCCTACACTACTCATGTTACAGTACCTTCACTACACCCTACACTACTCCTGTTACAGTACCGTCACTACCCCCTTACACTACTCCTGTTACAGTACCTTCACTACACCCTACACTACTTCTGCCACAGTACCTTCACTATACCCTACACTGCTCCTGTTACATTACCTTCACTACACTCTACACTACTCCTGTTACAGTACCTTCACTACACCCTACACTACTCCTGTCACAGTACCTTCACGACACCCTACACTACTCCTGTCACAGTACCTTCACTACACCCTATACTACTCCTGTTATAGTACCTTCACTACACCCTACACTACTCCTGTTATAGTACCTTCACTACACCCTACACTACTCCTTTAACAGTACCTTCACTACACCCTACACTACTACTGTAACAGTACCTTCACTACACCCTACACTACTCCTGTTTTAGTACCTTCACAACACCCTACACTACTCCTGTCACAGTACCTTCACTACACCCTACACTACTCCTGTCACAGTACCTTCACTACACCCTACACTACTCCTGTCACAGTACCTTCACTACACCCTTCACTACTCCTGTTACAGTGCCTTCACTACACCCTACACTACTCCTGTCACAGTACCTTCACTACACCCTACACTACTCCTGTCACAGTACCTTCACTACACCCTATACTACTCCTGTTATAGTACCTTCACTACACCCTACACTACTCCTGTTATAGTACCTTCACTACACCCTACACTACTCCTTTAACAGTACCTTCACTTCACCCTACACTACTACTGTAACAGTACCTTCACTACACCCTACACTACTCCTGTTTTAGTACCTTCACAACACCCTACACTACTCCTGTCACAGTACCTTCACTACACCCTACACTACTCCTGTCACAGTACCTTCACTACACCCTACACTACTCCTGTTACAGCACCTTCACTACACCCTACACTACTCCTGTCACAGTACCTTCACTACACCCTACACTACTCCTGTTACAGTACCTTCACTACACCCTACACTACTCCTGTTACAGTACCTTCACTACTCCTTTCACATTACCTTCACTACACCCGACACTACTCCTGTCACAGTACCTTCACTACACCCTATACTACTCCTGTTATAGTACCTTCACTACACCCTACACTACTCCTGTTATAGTACCTTCACTACACCCTTCACTACTCCTTTAACAGTACCTTCACTACACCCTACACTACTCCTGTTACAGTACCTTCACTACACCCTACACTACTCCTGTTACAGTACCTTCACTACACCCTACACTACTCCTGTTACAGTACCTTCACTACACCCTACACTACTCCTGTTACAGTACCTTCACTACACCCTACACTACTCCTGTTACAGTACCTTCACTACACCCTACACTACTCCTGTTACAGTACCTTCACTACTCCTGTTACAGTACCTTCACTACACCCTACACTACTCCTGTAACAGTACCTTCACTACACCCTACACTACTCCTGTTACAGTACCATCACTACACCCTACACTACTCCTGTCACAGTACTTTCACTACACTACTCCTGCTACAGTACCTTCACTACACCCTACGCTACTCCTGTTAAGGTACCTTCACTACACCCTACCCTACTCCTGTTACAGTACCTTCACTACACCCTACACTACTCCTGTTACAGTACCTTCACTACACCCTTCACTACTCCTGTTACAGTACCTTCACTACACCCTTCACTACTCCTGTTACAGTACCTTCACTACACCCTACACTACTCCTGTTACAGTACCTTCACTACACCCTACACTACTCCTGTTACAGTACCTTCACTACACCCTACACTACTCCTGTTACAGCACCTTCACTACACCCTACACTACTCCTGTCACAGTACCTTCACTACACCCTACACTACTCCTGTTACAGTACCTTCACTACACCCTACACTACTCCTGTTACAGTACCTTCACTACTCCTTTCACATTACCTTCACTACACCCGACACTACTCCTGTCACAGTACCTTCACTACACCCTACACTACTCCTGTTATAGTACCTTCACTACACCCTTCACTACTCCTTTAACAGTACCTTCACTACACCCTACACTACTCCTGTTACAGTACCTTCACTACCCCCTACACTACTCCTGTTACAGTACCTTCACTACACCCTACACTACTCCTGTTACAGTACTTTCACTACACCCTACACTACTCCTGTTACAGTACCTTCACTACACCCTACACTACTCCTGTTACAGTACCTTCACTACACCCTACACTACTCCTGTTACAGTACCTTCACTACACCCTACACTACTCCTGTTACAGTACCTTCACTACTCCTGTTACAGTACCTTCACTACACCCTACACTACTCCTGTCACAGTACCTTCACTACACCCTACACTATTCCTGTCACAGTACCTTCACTACACCCTACACTACTCCTGTTACAGTACATTCACTACACCCTACACTACTCCTGTCACAGTACCTTCACTACACTACTCCTGCTACAGTACCTTCACTACACCCTACGCTACTCCTGTTAAGGTACCTTCACTACACCCTACACTACTCCTGTTACAGTACCTTCACTACACCCTACCCTACTCCTGTTACAGTACCTTCACTACACCTTTCACAGTACTTTCACTACACCCTTCACTACTCCTGTTACAGTACCTTCACTACACCCTACACTACTCCTGTTACAGTACCTCCACTACACCCTACACTACTCCTGTCACAGTACCTTCACTACACCCTACACTACTCCTGTTACAGTACCTTCACTACACCCTACACTACTCCTGTTACAGTACCTTCACTACACCCTACACTACTCCTGTCACAGTACCTTCACTACACCCTACACTACTACTGTAACAGTACCTTCACTACACCCTACACTACTCCTGTCACAGTACCTTCACTACACACACACACACACACTGACAAACACACACATAAACACGCACTTGACTATTTTGATGTTTTAATGAAATGCTTTAAAAGGCACAGTGTATATACATACACAATAGATATGTAAATCTCAAAGGTAGAACGGACTATAATGGTATTACTGTCTTCATTATTATAACAGCCTAAATGAAGACAAGATTTGACAAAACACATAGTTCATATTTACACAAATATTTACAATAATGTTGGTTGACTTTCACAAAATCTGGAGATAAAAGTGATTTTAAAGCCAGATGTTCATATGTTACAGACATTATATTCAGTAAAACCACATGAGCTGTTTTAATACAATATGTCAAGGAGGATTTGAAACAGGAAAGGGATTGTTTTTTAATGTCGTTCCAAGATGGCTCTGTGGTGACAACCCTTCGTCTCTCTACAGGGAGCTTCTCTTCATCCCAGATGGCACCTTGTTCTCTATAGAGCACTGCCTTTGTCCAGGGTCCATATGGGGGATAGATAATAGGGTGTCATTTGGGATGTATCCCTTGTAGAGATTCAAAAGTACTATATTATTTTGGGTAGCTGGGCTGTAGAGTAGAGGGCATCTTCTGGAGTGTCTTTAGAGAGGTGTACAGCAGGGTATCTTGTAGATTCTACAGTATCTTTGGGTAGCTGGGCTGTAGAGTAGAGGGCATCTTCTGGAGTGTCTTTAGAGAGGTGCACAGCAGGGTATCTTGTAGATTCTACAGTATCTTTGGGTATCTGGGCTGTAGAGTAGATGGAATCATCCTGGGTTCCACTGGCTGTTGAAGGACTTGAAGAGACTCTAGAATCTGTAGGTAGATCCACATTGGAGTAGATGAGAGAATCTGGGTGATCTGCAGTAGAATAACTTGGATTTATATCATCTTTGTGGCAGCTAGCGTTAGCATAGATGTCACAGTGTGGGACACCGATTGCTTGGCCAGCAGGGTAGGTTGTAGAGTTGGTAGGTGAGTTGACAGTGGAGTTAACTGAAGAGATGACCACAGGAAGTGTGTCTGTCTGTCTGTCTGCCTCTCTGATCTCCTCATACACACAGTCAACCTGCATAGAGATCCAATGACAATAGATACAGTGGGGCAAAAAAGTATTTAGTCAGCCACCAATTGGTCCAATTGGTCAAGTTCTCCCACTTAAAAAGATGTCATTTTCATCATAGGTACACATCAACTATGAAAGACAAAATTAGAAAAAAAAATCCTGAAAATCACATTTGCAAATTATGGTGGAAAATAAGTATTTGGTCTATAACAAAAGTTTATCTCAATACTTTGTTATATACCCTTTGTTGGCAATGACAGAGGTCAGAGTCTTCACACACTGTTGCTGGTATTTTGACCCATTCCTCCATGCAGATCTCCTCTAGAGCAGTGATGTTTTGGGGCTGTTGCTGGGCAACACGGACTTTCAACTCCCTCCAAAGATTTTCTATGGGGTTGAGATCTGGTGACTAGCTAGGCCACTCCAGGACCTTGAAATGCTTCTTACGAAGCCACTCCTTCGTTGCCCGGGCGGGGTGTTTGGGATCATTGTCATGCTGAAAGACCCAGCCACGTTTCATCTTCAATGCCCTTGCTGATGGAGGGAAGTTTTCACTCAAAATCTCACGATACATGGCCCCATTCATTCTTTCCTTTACACGGATCAGTCGTCCTGGTCCCTTTGCAGAAAAACAGCCCCAAAGCATGATGTTTCCACCCCCATGCTTCACAGTAGGTATGGTGTTCTTTGGATGCAACTCAGCATTCTTTATCCTCCAAACACGACGAGTTGAGTTTTTACCAAAAAGTTATACTTTTTTGTTTCCTCTGACCGTATGACATTCTCCCAATCTTCTTCTGGATCATCCAAATGCTTTCTAGCAAACTTCAGACGGGCCTGGACATGTACTGGCTTAAGCAGGGGGACACGTCTGGCACTGCAGGATTTGAGTCCCTGGCAGCATAGTGTGTTACTGATGGTAGGCTTTGTTACTTTGGTCCCAGCTCTCTGCAGGTCATTCACTAGGTCCCCCCATGTGGTTCTGGGATTTTTGCTCACCGTTCTTGTGATCATTTTGACCCCACGGGGTGAGATCTTGCGTGGAGCCCCAGATCGAGGGAGATTATCAGTGGTCTTGTATCTCTTTCATTTCCTAATAATTGCTCCCACAGTTGATTTCTTCAAACCAAGCTGCTTACCTATTGCAGATTCAGTCTTCCCAGCCTGGTGCAGGTCTACAATTTTGTTTCTGGTGTCCTTTGACAGCTCTTTGGTCTTGGCCATAGTGGAGTTTGGAGTGTGACTGTTTGAGGTTGTGGACCGGTGTTTTTTATACTGATAACAAGTTCAAACAGGTGCCATTAATACAGGTAACGAGTGGAGGACAGAGGAGCCTCTTAAAGAAGAAGTTACAGGTCTGTGAGAGCCAGAAATCTTGCTTGTTTGTAGGTGACCAAATACTTATTTTCCACCATAATTTGCAAATAAATTCATTAAAAATCCTACAATGTGATTTTCTGTATTTTTTTTCTCTCATTTTGTCTGTCATAGTTGAAGTGTACCTATGATGAAAATTACAGGCCTCTCTCATCTTTTTAAGTGGGAGAACTTGCACAATTGGTGGCTGACTAAATACTTTTTTGCCCCAATGTGTGTATAGAGAACCAATGACAATAGATACATGTTCAGATATGAAAAGAAGTGGAGGTCCTCTACCATCAACACGTGCTGTTTGCCACTGTTTTCCTTCCTGTAATGATAACAGACGACAGTAGAATCCCACTAGAGGCTGTAGACTCACACACTCAACCCTTAATGTTTAGTTTACCACCTCCCTGTCTATCACCTCTACACTACAAGTTATCATGGACTGATAACAGACGACAGTAGAATCCCACTAGAGGCTGTAGACTCACACACTCAACCCTTAATGTTTAGTTTACCACCTCCCTGTCTGTCACCTCTACACTACAAGTTATCATGGACTGATAACAGACGACAGTAGAATCCCACTAGAGGCTGTAGACTCACACACTCAACCTTTAATGTTTAGTTTACCACCTCCCTGTCTATCACCTCTACACTACAAGTTATCATGGACACACACACACACACACACACACACACACACACACACACACACACACACACACACACACACACACACACACACACACACACACACACACACACACACACACACACACACACACACACACACACATCTCTCACCTCTCCAGTAGGGTCAGATTGTGTGTTGGAGGAGACTGGTGGTGGTGGTGGTGGTGGTGTTCTCCTGGTTCCTCTCCTCTGTCTGTAGAACAGGAGCAGGACCAGTCCTAACACTGTCACCATGACTACCAGACCAGCACTGGTCCACACCATCAGACCTGACCACAGACAGGAGGACAGGCTTTACAGAGTACTGTATATATCATAGATACCATCAGACCTGACCACAGACAGGAGGAGAGGCTTTACAGAGTACTGTATATATCATAGATACCATCAGACCTGACCACAGACAGGAGGAGAGGCTTTACAGAGTACTGTATATATCATAGATACCATCAGACCTGACCACAGACAGGAGGAGAGGCTTTACAGAGTACTGTATATATCATAGATACCATCAGACCTGACCACAGACAGGAGTAGAGGCTTTACAGAGTACTGTATATATCATAGATACCATCAGACCTGACCACAGACAGGAGTAGAGGCTTTACAGAGTACTGTATATATCATAGATACCATCAGACCTGACCACAGACAGGAGGAGAGGCTTTACAGAGTACTGTATATATCATAGATACCATCAGACCTGACCACAGACAGGAGGAGAGGCTTTACAGAGTACTGTATATATCATAGATACCATCAGACCTGACCACAGACATGAGGGGAGACTTTACAGAGTACTGTATATATCATAGATACCATCAGACCTGAACACAGACAGGAGGAGAGGCTTTACAGAGTACTGTATATATCATAGATACCATCAGACCTGACCACAGACAGGAGGAGAGGCTTTACAGAGTACTGTATATATCATAGATACCATCAGACCTGACCACAGACAGGAGGAGAGGCTTTACAGAGTACTGTATATATCATAGATACCATCAGACCTGACCACAGTACTGTATATATTAGAGATATAGGAATGTCAGAGTACTGTATACATTAAAGATGTCAGGTAGCCTAGTTGTTAGAGCGTTCAGTAACCGAGAGGTTGCTGGATCGAATCCCTGAGCTGACAAGGTAAAAATATGTCGTTCCGCCCCTGAACAAGGCAGTTAACCCACTGGTCCCCGGTGGGAAAATAAGAATTTGTTCTTTTACAAATAAGAATTTGTTCTTTTACAAATAAGAATTTGTTCTTTCCTGACTTGCCTAGTTAAAAAAATAATTTAAAAAAATAGATAACATGATGTTCATTCGATCAGTTGTTTTCTCAGCGGGTTGTTCAGTCAGTCTCTCAGTAAGGCAGGAAGACAGACAGAAAATAAAGGTGATACATGAGGAGAATCTAGAAGAAAAAGAAACGCACACCTATTAGGGTGAGGTGCTGGCTAGCGGTGCTGGCTAGGGGTGCTGGCTAGAGGTGCTGGCTAGGGGTGCTGGCTAGGGGTGCTGGCTAGAGGTGCTGGCTAGAGGTGCTGGCTAGAGGTGCTGGCTAGAGGTGCTGGCTAGAGGTGCTGGCTAGGGGTGCTGGCTAGAGGTGCTGGCTAGAGGTGCTGGCTAGGGGTGCTGGCTAGAGGTGCTGGCTAGAGGTGCTGGCTAGAGGTGCTGGCTAGGGGTGCTGGCTAGAGGTGCTGGCTAGAGGTGCTGGCTAGAGGTGCTGGCTAGAGGTGCTGGCTAGAGGTGCTGGCTAGGGGTGCTGGCTAGCGGAGGAGAAAACAGATGTATCTGAGCTCCTAGCGGAGTAGAAAACAGATGTATCTGAGCTCCTAGCGGAGGAGAAAACAGATGTATCTGAGCTCCTAGCGGAGTAGAAAACAGATGTATCTGAGCTCCTAGCGGAGGAGAAAACAGATGTATCTGAGCTCCTAGCGGAGGAGAAAACAGATGTATCTGAGCTCCTAGCGGAGTAGAAAACAGATGTATCTGAGCTCCTAGCGGAGTAGAAAACAGATGTATCTGAGCTCCTAGCGGAGTAGAAAACAGATGTATCTGAGCTCCTAGCGGAGTAGAAAACAGATGTATCTGAGCTCCTAGCGGAGTAGAAAACAGATGTATCTGAGCTCCTAGCGGAGTAGAAAACAGATGTATCTGAGCTCCTAGCGGAGTAGAAAACAGATGTATCTGAGCTCCTAGCGGAGTAGAAAACAGATGTATCTGAGCTCCTAGCGGAGGAGAAAACAGATGTATCTGCAGCTCTCCTTTATTGTCAAGTGATACATGAGGAGCCCAAATCCTCCAGTGTTGCATCACTTGCTGTAGACTTCTGAATAAACTCACGTCTACACCATATTTTAGCCCCCAGCTCTGACTCTGTCCTACACCAGGAGAGCAGTCAGAGAGAGAGAGAGATTTGTCCAAAGCATGAACAGTTACAATTGATTTCCTCCAACATTACAGCATTTAATATCACAACATATTAGTAGTATTATTGACTGAGATGAGAAATGCATCATACCTGCTCTAGACGAAGCAGGACCACTGATTTCTCCAGATGCCAGAAATGTTTTAGAGATGTTAGATAATGTTGTAGAGAGGTTTGGGAGGGTTGTGGAGATGTTAGATAATGTTGCAGAGAGGTTTGGGAGGGTTGTGGAGATGTTAGATAATGTTGCAGAGAGGTTTGGGAGGGTTGTGGAGATGTTAGATAATGTTGCAGAGAGGTTTGGGAGGGTTGTGGAGATGTTAGATAATGTTGCCGAGAGGTTAGAGGATGTTGTGCAGACATGAGGTCTGGAGGTGACAGTTGACGGTCTAGGAGGAGCTGTGTGTAAAACAAAAGAATCAGGCATCCACAAATACTGTCACCATTTTGCTTTTCTCTAATGAAGTCATGAAGCCTGTAACAAATAATATCTCTGAATTTACCATCTGTAACTGTGAGATGCACCTCTTGGTATGTGTCTGGGCCATATCTCTCCACTCCACACCAGTAGGTACCAGAGTCTGTCTTCCTCAGGTTCTTGATGGTCACATAGGAGACTCCATTCCTTAAGTCTTCTATGGTGTATCTCCCTTTCTCAATATAATTCTTGTTGCCCTCAGTTTGAACAAGACGATCTCTATGGTAACATTTTATTTTGCAGAAATATTTTTCATTGTCACCTGCCCATGTGTGAGAGCATTTGATTTTGACTTGTCCTGCTACCACCCCCTTCACATTAATGCCAGCTGACTCCACAACACACAGAGCTGTCAAACAGAAACACACAGTACAGTCAAACAGAAACACACAGTACAGTCACAACTGATGACCTGTGAGATATACTTTAGCCCTGCTCAAATCTAACTTTATCCCTGCTCAAATCTAACATTAACCCTGCTCAAATCTAACATTAACCCTGCTCAAATCTAACTTTAACCCTGCTCACATCTAACTTTAACCCTGCTCACATCTAACTTTAACCCTGCTCAAATCTAACATTAACCCTTCTCAAATCTAACTTTAACCCTGCTCAAATCTAACTTTAACCCTGCTCACATCTAACTTTGCTCAAATCTAACTTTAACCCTGCTCAAATCTAACATTAACCCTGCTCAAATCTAACTTTAACCCTGCTCAAATCTAACATTAACCCTGCTCAAATCTAACATTAACCCTGCTCAAATCTAACATTAACCCTGCTCAAATCTAACTTTATCCCTGCTCAAATCTAACTTTAGCCCTGCTCAAATCTAACTTTAGCCCTGCTCAAATCTAACTTTAACCCTCTACAAACCTGATTTTAATCCTGCACAAACCCAGGTAAAGACTCACCCGAGAGGAGACAGCAGGAGACAACATGGAGTATCTTCATTCTGGTCAGTTACTCCTCAGTTACTATACTGTTACAGTTACTTTACTACCACAGTTACTATACTGTTAAAGTTACTTTACTATCAGAGTTACTATACTGTTAAAGTCACTATACTGTTAAAGTTACTTTACTACCACAGTTACTATACTGTTAAAGTTACTATACTGTTAAAGTTACTTTACTACCTCAGTTACTATACTGTTAAAGTTACTTTACTATCAGAGTTACTATACTGTTAAAGTTACTTTACTACCTCAGTTACTATACTGTTAAAGTTACTTTACTACCTCAGTTACTATACTGCTATTTACTTTAATGTTGAAGTTACTTTACTATACTACCAGCTAGTTCAGAGGTCCACAACAGCTTGTCTGTCAGCTACTCATCTGACAGCAGGGTGTTTCTGAAGTGTTCTGTCTGCCTTAAATGAAGCTCCTCCTTCTGACACCCCACTCCTCTCTCTCTCTCTCTCTCTCTCTCTGTCTCTCTCTCTCTCTCTGTCTCTCTCTCTCTCTCTCTCTCTCTCTCTCTCTCTCTTTCTCTCGCCTCTCTCTCTCTCTCTCTCTCTCTCTCTCTGTCTCTCTCTCTCTCTCTCTCCTCTCTCTCTCTCTCTCTCTCTCTGTCTCTCTCTCTCTCTCCTCTCTCTCTCTCTGTCTCTCTCTCTCTCTGTCTCTCTCTCTCTGTCTCTGTCTCTGTCTCTCTCTCTCTCTCTCTCTCTCTCTCTCTCTTTCTCTCTCTCTCTTTCTCTCTCTTTCTCGCTTCTCTCTTTCATTCTCAATTCACTTCAATTCAAGGAGTTTTATTGTTATGGGAAACATATGTTTATATTGCCAAAGCAATTGTTAAATGTATAAACAAAAGTGAAATAAACTATAAAAAGTGAACAGTAGATATTACACTCACAAGTTCCAAAGTAATAAAGACATTTCAAATGTTCAATTATGTCTATATACGGTGTTGTAATGATGTCCAAATTGTTAAAGTTAAATAAATAAACATAAATATGGGTTGTATTTACAATGGTGTTATTCACTGTGCCTCTCTCTCTCTCTGTGCCTCTTTGTCTCCCATTCTTTCTTTCTCTCTCAATTCAATTCAAATCAAAGGGCTTTATTTAACATATGTTTACATTGCCAAAGCATGTCAGAGAGATTGAGATAGTGATGGTGGTCATGAAGGCTGGGCATTAGCCTGCACATCCTAATTTCTATGAAATGACTTCAGTGTCTGGAGGTCTATGTGCTGCAGAGTGAAACTGGTTCAAACCGGCCGGATGTTAGACTTCTAAACCACAAAACAACTCAGCTATCTGTGGTGACTAAGTGTTAAAACTGTCATCTTCTCTGTTCTGAAGTTACCATGGTTATTTAATCAGAGGAGGAACACATTGTTGAGATGATGACAATATAGTTAAAGTACACATCAATATATTGATCAAAATACAGTCTTTGTAAGTTATAAACTCAACAGATGAGTTTCTGAACAGAATAAACATCCCTCCTCTACAACCCAACTCCCCCTTAATGAATGATGTCATCACATAACAGACAAGCTACTGATATCTCAGTAAACCAACAGAACGACCTCCACATCGCCCCCTACAGAATGTTATCAGTACTGAGGAATAAATCTACTATAATCTCCACCACCAGTCGTCTCTCTATTGATCCTGGAGGACGAGGTTACAGTCTAATAAACTACATGTTTCAACTCGGTCAATTCAGGAAGTGAAGTGAAATTCCATTCATGAATTGAAAAGTCCACATGGAAAATGATGGTCATCAATGATAAATTGAATTGTGATTATTTTAATGAATTGAATTGAATTCTATTCAACTGGACCCCAGCTCTGGTAACGATAACACTTCAGGTGACCTCTTCTCTTCAGAATACAGACCATAGAATTACATATTAGAACTTAATTACATAATAAAACGTCATTACATATTCAAATGTAATTCCAACGTTAGTCAGATTTTAATAGGATCTCTGTGCTACTGTGCTATCTCTGTGCTATCTCTGTGCTATCTCTGTGCTAGTCTATCAGGAGTCAGTAGTTGTGATATTGTTGAGGTTCTGGTCCGATGTTTAGAGTCGAGTGCTGAAAAGGCTGATTGGTAGAGGGCGGGGTCATGAGCAATGCATTCTGGGTCAGCGGTAGACACGGGCTGAGGGGCCACTGCATTGTGTGTGGAAGTTACATTTTCTTCATCCTCACCGTCTTACGGTGACCTTTGAGACAGTGAGGAGAATCATGACTGTTACCATTAGGTGAAGACAGAAACACACTCTCTCTCACCTCTTCAGTGCTTCCTGTGTCTGCATCAGGCCTGCTAGAGATTGACCCTGTGAAACACACACACGCATGCGCACCAACACACACTCTCTCTCTCTCCTCTCTCTCACCTCTTCAGTGCTTCCTGTGTCTGCATCAGGCCTGCTAGAGATTGACCCTGTGAAACACACACACGCATGCGCACCAACACACACTCTCTCTCTCTCTCCTCTCTCTCACCTCTTCAGTGCCTCCTGTGTCTGCATCAGGCCTGCTAGAGATTGACCCTGTGAAACACACAATAGACTGCATATTATAACTCTGTGTGTGTGTGTGTGTGATATTGAAGGCCTCTCACCTAGAGCTTTGCTGCTTTGCCAGTGTCTGTAGAATATGAGGGGGATGACAGCGTTTTTTTACATCAGTAATTTTTCAATACTCTTTCCACCCCTGGTGTTTGGTTATTAATTGGTTAGTGATTGATTAGTCCAGTCTGACTGGCTGAAAACAGAACTCATCTGAGAGGATGCAGCAGGTGACAACATGGAGGATCATTGTTCTGACTCCCATGGAATCTACTCCCAAGACGAACTCCAAGACTCACACTACAGCACACTTCCTGCAATACTACAAATAATCAGATCACTTTAACTACAAAAATACACCTACTGTAAACTCTAAAGTACACCTATTGTAAACTCTAAAGTACACCTATTGTAAACTCTAACGTACACCTACTGTAAACTCTAACGTACACCTATTGTAAACTCTAACGTACACCTATTGTAAACTCTAACGTACACCTATTGTAAACTCTAACGTACACCTACTGTAAACTCTAACGTACACCTATTGTAAACTCTAACGTACACCCACTGTTACCACAATAGCAATCTCATTTAACCCAGAAATAAAATGTGTAATTTGGTATCTCTTCTCTCTCTTTCTCTCGTTATTTTTTGCCTCATCTGTTGTCACATACATATGCGCAGTAACAGACACACACACACACAGTCATGAGCTAATTTAGAAAGGAAGTATTTTTCAGGGCACCAGTGTCTGTGTTGGTTGTTGGGTGATATTCGTGAGTTGTGGTACACAGTGTTTTTATCAGTTTGGTTGACATGAGCCAGTCTGCTGATAGCATCACGGGCTGACGGTCATTAACAGAGGCTTTGCCTTGAATGGTGCCCTCTTCCTTACATACTGTATGGGCCCTGGTCTAAAGTAGGGCACTATATAGGGAATAGGGCCCTGGTCTAAAGTAGTGCATTAGACCCCCCCCCCCATTGTAATGCTCATAAGACTTGCTATGTGCACCCGACCACACATGACAGTTTACAATACAGGGTTACTCCAAGCGGTTTAGTCTCCTCCACTTGCTCAATTTAGGGTTTAGTGAACGATTTGTCCCAAATACAACGCTTTTAGTTTTCTAAATCATTTAGGACTAACTTATTTCTTGCCGCCCCATTGTGAAACTGAGTGCAGCTCTTTGCTGAGCGCTGCTGTAGTAGCTGACGTGTATATAGTGTTGAGTCATCAGCATACATAGACACAGGCTGCAACACACAGACACAGGCTGCAACACACAGGCTGCACCACACAGACACAGGCTGCACCACACAGACACAGGCTGCAACACACAGGCTGCAACACACAGGCTGCAACACACAGGCTGCAACACACAGGCTGCAACACACAGACTGCAACACACAGACTGCAACACACAGACTGCAACACACAGGCTGCACCACACAGGCTGCACCACACAGACACAGGCTGCACCACACAGACACAGGCTGCACCACACAGACACAGGCTGCACCACACAGACACAGGCTGCACCACACAGACACAGGCTGCAACACACAGACACAGGCTGCAACACACAGACACAGGCTGCAACACACAGACACAGGCTGCAACACATAGACACAGGCAGCGAAGAGGCCCCGGCCCGTCTCCAGCCAGGAGACGTCTTCATACCAGATCACACTGTCATAACACCTTCATTACATCTTTCTACAGAGACAAACAGGGATCCGTTTATCTGGAACAAAACATACTTTATTTACCTAGGAAAGGTATTCACGTAGAAAATACATTCTGTGTATAGAACACTGTTCAGAAATATAATACACACATGACAAATGTATAGCAAACTGTTCAGAAATATAATACACACATGACAAATGTATAGCAAACTGTTCAGAAATATAATACACACATGACAAATGTATAGCAAATTAAGTCTGGTTGTAGTTTTAGAAGATTCTGTCCAGGGTTAACGTTTTTCTTAAAAGGATTCCTTGATTATAAACTACATGATTTAAACATAAAACTAGTTCCTGTTGTGAAGGAGAAATAATGGTCCCTATATTGAGGTGAGGGATCTTCCATTTCAATGCATTGACTAGAATGGGAAGGTCTGTTCTATAGATTATATTTCTATATATTCCAATAGCGTTGTTTCTCTTCTAAACCAATGACTACTGGTATTATTACACTATGGGCATTGATCAGTGGCAATACTTTCTATTGATTTGATCAGAATCCAAAACCATGAAAACAACCCATGATACCTAAACCCCTAGAATAGATACATGAAAACAACCCATGATACCTAAACCACTAGAATAGATACATGAAAACAACCCATGATACCTAAACCCCTAGAATAGATACATGAAAACAACCCATGATACCTAAACCACTAGAATAGATACATGAAAACAACCCATGATACCTAAACCACTAGAATAGATACATGAAAACAACCCATGATACCTAAACACTAGAATAGATGCATGAAAAGACGCCATCTGTCAAGAAATGCCACCAAGCGATACAAATCTATTCCCCCAAAACAGGAGTTTTCAGACCTCTCCTGGGGGACACGCAGACGAATGTATTTCATCTACTCAAGAGCTAGAACACCTGATTACATTAGTCAACCAATCATCAAGCCCTTGACAAGATGAATCATGATGAATCTCTTACTCCAACAGTCTCTCTGGCAGTAAATGTCTTGGAGAGGGAGTCAATAGAATCCATTCATTCTCACCCTAATATCTCTCTCTCATATCAACTAATTATCAAGCCCTTGACTAGGTGAACCAGGAGAGCCAGTTCAAGCCCTTGACTAGGTGAACCAGGTGAACCAGTTCAAGCCCTTGACTAGGTGAACCAGTTCAAGCCCTTGACTAGGTGAACCAGGTGAACCAGTTCAAGCCCTTGACTAGGTGAACCAGGCGAGCTAGTTCAAGCCCTTGACTAGGTGAACCAGGCGAGCCAGTTCAAGCCCTTGACTAGGTGAACCAGGAGAGCCAGTTCAAGCCCTTGACTAGGTGAACCAGGAGAGCCAGTTCAAGCCCTTGACTAGGTGAACCAGGTGAGCCAGTTCAGGGCTACAACAACGTGGTTAAATGTCTGAGGGTCCCAGAGGAGAGGTCAGGAAACCACTGCTAACAAGCCAATGGCTCTAGTCTGTACATGGCAACATTCACCAGTATAGAAGTAGAGCTAAAAAGAGGCTCGTACTAAAGGAAGCCAAACAACATTTATGATGGTCTCTAGTTCTACAGTGCAGTAGTGCTGATCTGGGATCAGGTGCCCCCTGTCCATGTAGTCACCTGTATTGCTTCTGAAGTGGACTCACGAGGTCCAGGGTGACAGTTTCCTCAGTTCACTTGTGGTTCTGAAGTGGACTCACGAGGTCCAGGGTGACAGTTTCCTCAGTTCACTTGTGGTTCTGAAGTGGACTCACGAGGTCCAGGGTGACAGTTTCCTCAGTTCACTAGTGGTTCTGAAGTGGACTCACGAGGTCCAGAGTGACAGTTTCCTCAACTAAAGGTCAAGAGACATCGTAACGAAAGTTGGCTGTGCGCAGTAGGTCACCTGATGGGTGTCGACGAACGATGGCGATTCAACACTCGTCAGGAAAGGAACAGAAAATGGAGGCGATAAACGTTCTTTGGTCAGAGGCGATAGGGAGGAGAGCCACATGTTGCTTTTCACTGTTCGTCTGCTCCGTCCATTTTGTCCTTAAGTAGTTCATAGCTTATAGCTATCAGGACTAGGGTGGAAGCACCTGTGCGATGGTCTCCTTGGCACTCTGACTCAGTCTCTCCGGAAACGCCACCTCGTACTCCACCAGCAGGTCACCGCGGCGATCGGGCCGCTTGGGCAGAGGAAGGCCCTCCCCCGTGATGCGGCGTTTCATCCCCGGACGCACCACGTCCCCTGTCGTCACGGTTACTGTCCTGCCGTCCAACGTGGGGACGATGACCGTGCAGCCGCACAATGCCTGAGGGGGGGGGGGCGAGAGAAGAGGGGGCAGAGAGAGAAGAGGGGGCAGAGAGAGAAGAGGGGGCAGAGAGAGAAGAGGGGGAGAAGAGGGGGAGAGAGAAGAGAAGAGGGGGAGAGAGAGAAGAGAAGAGGGGGAGAGAGAGAAGAGGGGGAGAGAGATGTTACACTTCATCCCTCTAGTCTACATACAAACAGTTGTCTGTAGGTTCAAGAATGAGTCATTCTAAGTGCTATCAATTTGTTTAGCGAGCACTTGGAGAGGATCGTGTAAAAACAAGGTATATTTAGTTTAGTTAAAGTTCAGATCACTCTGCCTTACCTCTCTGAGGGAGACCTTGGCGGGGTAAACGATGTCAGAGCCGTCTCGCCGGAACACCGGGTGTGGCTTATCCTTGACCACGAACACCACGTCTGCCGGGATGTTAGTCGGCGTCTCGTCCCCCTCTTTAGGGAAGGTGACCTTCGTCCCCTCCTTCCATCCCTTCTTTATCTCCACCTCCAGGATCTTGTCCTCCATCCGGAGGGTCCGTCTGTCTGCGTTCAGCCGCTTGTGGGATATCTTCATTCTCTTAGTGCAGCCTGAGAGCACCTTTAAAAAAGACCACAATGGAAATGAGGCATCGACTTCATGGTGTCCTACACAACTTTTTAAATTGTATGATGTGCTGTGTGTATATGGATACCTTGAATGGTCAAATAAAATAAGTCAACCAACCAACCTCCTCTAAGGTCACCCTGAGGTCGTGGAGCACGGGTGGGTCCTGGTGCTTCTCAACCATCTGCCCCCCCATCCCCCCTCCCCCCATCCCTGTGCTGAAGGAACGGGGGAACCCCCCCATGCCACCGCCCCCCATCCCGAAACGGGCGAAGGGATCGTCAGTGTCCATGTTGTCCCCGTCTGGGCCCCCACCGTTTCGGGGGAAGAACTGGTCGAAGGGGCTCCGGCCCCCGAAGAACTCGGCGAAGATGGCGTGGGGGTCGCCTTGGAAGGAGTAGCTGAAACTAGGGCCCCCGGGAACATCCCCTCCTCCTGGGGGGCCTCCTCCTTTCAACCCTGGAGAGGAGAGGGAGGGAGGAAGGAAGGGAGGGGGGGGGGAGCGGGAGGGGAGAGAGAGGGAGAGTTAAACATTTGTGGCTCTGGTCCAGACTTCTTTCAATATATGTTGTGTAAACATTTCCTATGTGCAGTGGCACCCATGGTTGTGGAAACCAATGCGTCTGTGTGGAGGGCTAGATGGGAGGAACGCTGTGTGTGGAGGGCTAGATGGGAGGAACGCTCTGTGTGGAGGGCTAGATGGGAGGAACGCTCTGTGTGGAGGGCTAGATGGGAGGAACGCTCTGTGTGGAGGGCTAGATGGGAGGAACGCTCTGTGTGGAGGGCTAGATGGGAGGAACGCTCTGTGGTGAGGGCTAGATGGGAGGAACACTCTGTGGTGGAGGGCTAGATGGGAGGAAAAAATTATACTGGTTACACTAGGTTACAATGGTGCTGCTGTGTTCTTATCAGTTGTCTTTAAAGACCAGTCTAGATAACTCAAGGGTCAAGCTGCATCATTCCGTGTATAGCAACAGACACTGTAGACCACAGGAGGTTGGTGGCACCTTAATTGGGGAGGATGGCTCATGGTAATGACTGTGAGTGGAAGTGGTGGAAGTGGTATCAAATACATCAGACACATTGGTTTCCAGGTGTCTGATGCCGTTCCATTTGCTCTGTTCTGGCATTATTATGAGGCAGCCTCCCTTCTATCTCTACACACAGAGCGCTCTCCCTTCTATCTCTACACACAGAGCGTCCTCCCATCTATCTCTACACACAGAGCGTCCCTCCCTTCTATCTCTACAACAGAGCGTTCCTCCAATCTAGCCCTCCACACAGAGCGTTCCTCCCATCTAGCCCTCCCACAAGAGCGTTCCTCCCATCTAGCCTCCACACAGAGCGTTCCTCCATCGAGCCTCCACACAGAGCGTTCCTCCATCTAGCCCTCCCACACGACAGCGTTCTCCCATCTAGCCCTCCACACAGACGTTCCTCCCATCTAGCCCTCCACACAGAGCGTTCCTCCCATCTAGCCCCTCCACACAGAGCGGTTCCTCCCTCTAGCCCTCCACACAGAGCGTCCTCCATCTAGCCCTCCACACCGAGCGTATTCCTGCCCATCTAGCCCTCCACACAGAGCGTTCTCCCCTGTGTGTCGAGATAGAAGGGAGGGAGGGACGCTCTGTGTGTAGCGATAGAAGGGAGGAAACGCTCTTGTTGTGATAGAGATTAGAAGGGAAGGAAACGCTCGGTGTGTAGAGATAGGACGGGAGGACCGCTCTGTGTGTAGAGATAGAAGGGAGGACCGCTCTGTGTGTAGAGATAGAAGGGAGGACCGCTCTGTGTGTAGAGATAGAAGGGAGGACCGCTCTGTGTGTAGAGATAGAAGGGAGGACCGCTCTGTGTGTAGAGATAGAAGGGAGGACCGCTCTGTGTAGAGATAGAAGGGAGGACCGCTCTGTGTGTAGAGATAGAAGGGAGGAACGCTCTGTGTGTAGAGATTAGAAGGGAGGAACGCTCTGTGTGTAGAGATAGAAGGAGGAGCGCTCTGTGTGTAGAGATAGAAGGGAGGCTGCCTCATAATAATGGCCAGAACAGAGCAAATGGAACGGCATCAGACACCTGGAAACAATGTGTCTGATGTATTTGATACCATTCCACCACTTCCAACCAGTCATTACCATGAGCCCATCCTCCCCCAATTAAGGTGCCACCAACCTCCTGTGGTCTACAGTGTCTGTTGCTATACACGGAATGATGCAGCTTGACCCTTGAGTTATCTAGACTGGTCTTTAAAGACAACTGATAAGAACACAGCAGCACCATTGTACCCTAGTGTAACAGTTATAATTTTAGTCCGTCCCCTCGCCCCTACCGGGCTCGAACCAGGGACCCTCTGCACACATCAACAGTCACCACAAAGCATCATTACCCATCACTCCACAAAAGCCTTGCAGAGCAAGGAACCACTACTTCAAGGTCTCAAAGCGAGTGACGTCACCGATTGAAACGCTATTAGCGCGCACCACCGCTAACTAGCTAGCCATTTCACATACTAAGGAGTACACAGCCACACTATCTGTCGTTTGAGAAACTTGCTGACAGGCTAGCGAAAAACTGTCAAAGTCTCCGCCTGTTGTGACGTCAGCGCCCGAACCTTCCAGTAGTGGGCGCGCACCTCTCCCTCGCCGCTCCGCTCTTGACGTGCAGTGTTATTGTATCTATCCGTTTTTTCCCTTCTCCATTCTTATGATTGTGCTGCAAGGGATTCTTGTTGGAACTCGCGAATCCCCTTGCAGCACAATCATAAGAATAGAGAATGGGGGAAAACTGATAGATGCGATAAGCCTGCTGTGTCTTGCCCTTTCTCGTTATAAAATATAGCTCACATAGGCTAAGAAATGTAGGCTTATAAGCTGTTGCTCACACAGGCCGAGAAGGGAAGGCTTGTGAGCTATTGCTTGGTTTGTTATAAGCATATAGCGTTTGTTTTTGGAACTTCTGTGGCCCAAAGCGTTAGAACACTAGAAATACAACGATTTCAGCACCACTGAAGAATAGTAGATTATCAGAGGAAAAGAGGCAGGTTCTTGAGACAGAACTTGAAATGCCTTTTCGCCATAACACTCATCCAAATATCCAGCGACAATGATTCAGCTTTACATCTTTATAATCGCAGCTTTGAAATCGTTTCCGATAGGCTCACCTAATAAAGTACTTCGGAAACAATGTGTATTTATTCATCACTTTAGTAATAACATGTTGTGTCTGGTCAATAGAAACACGTACCTTCTTCGCCGAATCGGTCGTAAATGTCCTTTTTCTTGGGTCGCTCAGGACGTCATAAGCTTCAGCTATTTCTTTAAACTTGTCCTCGGCTTTGGGAGACTTGTTTTTATCCGGGTGGTAACGCAGATGCCTGCTGCGATAGCTGTTGTCTGAACATGTATAAAGACAAGGTTGGTGTTTTACTGCCCCTGGAGGCTGTTGTCTGAACATGTATAAAGACAAGGTTGGTGTTTTACTGCCCCTGGAGGCTGTTGTCTGAACATGTATAAAGACAAGGTTGTGTTTTACTGCCCCCTGGAGGCTGTTGTCTGAACATGTATAAAGACAAGGTTGGTGTTTTACTGCCCCCTGGAGGCTGTTGTCTGAACATGTATAAAGACAAGGTTGGTGTTTTACTGCCCCCTGGAGGCTGTTGTCTGAACATGTATAAAGACAGGTTGGTGTTTTACTGCCCCCTGGAGGATGTTGTCTGAACATGTATAAAGACAAGGTTGGTGTTTTACTGCCCCCTGGAGGCTGTTGTCTGAACATGTATAAAGACAAGGTTGGTGTTTTACTGCCCCTGGAGGCTGTTGTCTGAACATGTATAAAGACAAGGTTGGTGTTTTACTGCCCCCTGGAGGCTGTTGTCTGAACATGTATAAAGACAAGGTTGGTGTTTTACTGCCCCCTGGAGGCTGTTGTCTGAACATGTATAAAGACAAGGTTGGTGTTTTACTGCCCCCTGGAGGCTGTTGTCTGAACATGTATAAAGACAAGGTTGGTGTTTTACTGCCCCCTGGAGGATGTTGTCTGAACATGTATAAAGACAAGGTTGGTGTTTTTACTGCCCCCTGGAGGATGTTGTCTGAACATGTATAAAGACAAGGTTGGTGTTTTACTGCCCCCTGGAGGCTGTTGTCTGAACATGTATAAAGACAAGGTTGGTGTTTTACTGCCCCCTGGAGGCTGTTGTCTGAACATGTATAAAGACAAGGTTGGTGTTTACTGCCCCCTGGAGGCTGTTGTCTGAACAGGTATAAAGACAAGGTTGGTGTTTTACTGCCCCTGGAGGCTGTTGTCTGAACATGTATAAAGACAAGGTTGGTGTTTTACTGCCCCTGGAGGATGTTGTCTGAACATGTATAAAGACAGGTTGGTGTTTTACTGCCCCCTGGAGGCTGTTGTCTGAACATGTATAAAGACAAGGTTGGTGTTTTTACTGCCCCCTGGAGGATGTTGTCTGAACATGTATAAAGACAAGGTTGGTGTTTTACTGCCCCCTGGAGGCTGTTGTCTGAACATGTATAAAGACAAGGTTGGTGTTTTACTGCCCCCTGGAGGCTGTTGTCTGAACATGTATAAAGACAAGGTTGGTGTTTTACTGCCCCCTGGAGGCTGTTGTCTGAACATGTATAAAGACAAGGTTGGTGTTTACTGCCCCCTGGAGGCTGTTGTCTGAACATGTATAAAGACAAGGTTGGTGTTTTAACTGCCCCCTGGAGGCTGTTGTCTGAACAGTATAAAGACAAGGTTGGTGTTTTACTGCCCCCTGGAGGCTGTTGTCTGAACATGTTATAAAGACAAGGTTGGTGTTTTACTGCCCCCTGGAGGATGTTGTCTGAACATGTATAAAGACAAGGTTGGTGTTTTACTGCCCCCTGGAGGCTGTTGTCTGAACATGTATAAAGACAAGGTTGGTGTTTTACTGCCCCCTGGAGGCTGTTGTCTGAACATGTATAAAGACAAGGTGTGGTGTTTTACTGCCCCCTGGAGGCTGTTGTCTGAACATGTATAAGACAAGGTTGGTGTTTTACTGCCCCCTGGAGGCTGTTGTCTGAACATGTATAAAGACAAGGTTGGTGTTTTACTGCCCCCTGGAGGCTGTTGTCTGAACATGTATAAAGACAAGGTTGGTGTTTTACTGCCCCCTGGAGGCTGTTGTCTGAACATGTATAAAGACAAGGTTGGTGTTTTACTGCCCCCTGGAGGCTGTTTGTCTGAACATGTATAAAGACAAGGTTGGTGTTTTACTGCCCCCTGGAGGCTGTTGTCTGAACATGTATAAAGACAAGGTTGGTGTTTTACTGCCCCCTGGAGGCTGTTGTCTGAACATGTATAAAGACAAGGTTGGTGTTTTACTGCCCCCTGGAGGCTGTTGTCTGAACATGTATAAAGACAAGGTTGGTGTTTACTGCCCCCTGGAGGCTGTTGTCTGAACATGGTATAAAGACAAGGTTGGTGTTTTACTGCCCCCTGGAGGCTGTTGTCTGAACATGTATAAATGACAAGGTTGGTGTTTATACTGCCCCCTGGAGGGCTGTTGTCTGAACATGTATAAAGACAAGGTTGGTGTTTTACTGCCCCCTGGAGGCTGTTGTCTGAAACATGTATATAAGACAAGGTTGGTGTTTTACTGCCCCCTGGAGGCTGGTTGTCTGAACATGTATAAAGACAAGGTTGGGTTTTACTGCCCCTGGAGGCTGTTGTCTGAACATGTATAAGACAAGGTTGGTGTTTTACTGGCCCCTGGAGGCTGTGTCTGGAACATGTATAAAGACAAGGTTGGTGTTTTACTGCCCCCCTGGAGGCTGTTGGTCCTGAACATGTATAAAGACAAGGTTGGTTGTTTTAACTGCCCCCTGGAGGCTGTTGTCTGAACATGTATAAAGACAAGGTTGGTGTTTACTGCCCCTGGAGGGCTGTTGTTCTGAACATGTATAAAGACAAGGTTGGTGTTTTACTGCCCCCTGGAGGCTGTTGTCATGAACATGTAATAGAAGACAAGGTTGGTGTTTTACTGCCCCCTGGAGGCTGTTGTCTGGAACATGGTATAAAGACAAGGTTGGTGTTTACTGCCCCCTGGAGCTGTTGTCTGAACATGTATAAGACAAGGTTGGTGTTTTACTGCCCCCTGGAGGCTGTTGTCTGAACATGTATAAAGACAAGGTTGGTGCTTTTACTGCCCCTGGAGGCTGTTGTCTGAACATGGTATAAAGACAAGGTTGGTGTTTTACTGCCCCCTGGGGGCTGTTGTCTGAACATGTATAAAGACAAGGTTGGTGTTTTACTGCCCCCTGGAGGTGTTGTCTGAACATGTATAAAGACAAGGTTGGTGTTTACTGCCGCCTGGAGGCTGTTGTCTGAACAAGTATAAAGACAAGGGTTGGGTTTTACTGCCCCCTGGAGGTCTGTTGGTCTGAACATGTATATAAGACAAGGTTGGTGTTTACTGAGCCCCCTGGCAGGCTGTTTGTCTGAACATGTATAAAAGACAAGGTTGGTGTTTTACCCTTGCCGCCCTGGAGGCCTGTTTGTCCTGAACACTGTATATAAGACAAGGGTTGGTGTTTTACTGCCCCCTGGAGGCTGTATGTCTGAACATGTATAAAGACAAGGTTGTGTTTACGTGCCCCTGGAGGTGTTGTCTGAACATGTATAAAGCAAGGTGGTGTTTTACTGCCCCCCTGGAAGGCTGTTGTCTGAACATGTATAAAGACAAGGTTGGTGTTTTACTGCCCCCTGGAGGCTGTTGTCTGAACATGTATAAAGACAGGTTGGTGTTTTACTGCCCTGGAGGCTTTGTCCTGAACACTGTTATAAAGAACAAGGTTGGTGTTTTACTGCCCCACTGGAGGCTGTTTGTCTGAACATGTATAAAGACAAGGTTGGTGTTTACTGCCCTGGAGGCTGTTGTCTGAACATGTATAAAGACAAGGTTGGTGTTTTACTGCCCCTGGAGGATGTTGTCTGAACATGTATAAAGACAAGGTTGGTGTTTTACTGCCCCCTGGAGGTGTGTCTGAACATGTATAAAGACAAGGTTGGTGTTTTACTGCCCCCTGGAGGCTGTTGTCTGAACATGTATAAAGACAAGGTGGTGTTTTACTGCCCCTGGAGGCTGTTTGTCTGACATGTATAAAGACAAAGGTTGTGTTTTACTGCCCCCTGGAGGCTGTGTCTGACATGTATAAGAACAAGGTTGGTGTTTTACTGCCCCTGGAGGCTGTTGTCTGAACATGTATAAAGACAAGGTTGGTGTTTACTGCCCCCTGGAGGCTGTTGTCTTGAACATGTATAAAGACAAGGTTTGGTGTTTTACTGCCCCTGGAGGATGTTGTCTGAACATGTATAAAGACAAGGTTGGTGTTTTACTGCCCCCTGGAGGATGTTGTCTGAACATGTATAAAGACAAGGTTGGTGTTTTACTGCCCCCTGGAGGCTGTGTCTGAACATGTATAAAGACAAGGTTGGTGTTTTTACTTGCCCCCTGGAGGCTGTTGTCTGAACATGTATAAAGACAAGGTTGGTGTTTTTACTGCCCCCTGGAGGCTGTTGTCTGAACATGTATAAAGACAAGGTTGGTGTTTTACTGCCCCCTGGAGGCTGTTGTCTGAACAGGATAAAGACAAGGTGGTGTTTTTACTGCCCCCTGGAGGGTGTTGTCTGAACATGTATAAAGACAAGGTTGGTGTTTTACTGCCCCCTGGAGGCTGTTGTCTGAACATGTATAAAGACAAGGTTGGTGTTTTACTGCCCCCTGGAGGATGTTGTCTGAACATGTATAAAGACAAGGTTGGTGTTTTACTGCCCCCTGGTGGGTGTTGTCTGAACATGTATAAAGACAAGGTGGTGTTTTACTTTATGGTGTTTTTACTGCCCCCTGGAGGCTGTTGTCTGAACAGGTATAAAGACAAGGTTGGTGTTTTACTGCCCCCTGGAGGTGTTGTCTGAACATGTATAAAGACAAGGTTGGTGTTTTACTGCCCCCTGGAGGCTGTTGTCTGAACATGTATAAAGACAAGGTTGGTGTTTTACTGCCCCCTGGAGGCTGTTGTCTGAACATGTATAAAGACAAGGTTGGTGTTTTACTGCCCCCTGGAGGCTGTTGTCTGAACATGTATAAAGACAAGGTTGGTGTTTTACTGCCCCCTGGAGGATGTTGTCTGAACATGTATAAAGACAAGGTTGGTGTTTTACTGCCCCCTGGAGGCTGTTGTCTGAACATGTATAAAGACAAGGTTGGTGTTTTACTGCCCCCTGGAGGCTGTTGTCTGAACATGTATAAAGACAAGGTTGGTGTTTTACTGCCCCCTGGAGGCTGTTGTCTGAACATGTATAAAGACAAGGTTGGTGTTTTACTGCCCCCTGGAGGGTGTTGTCTGAACAGGTATAAAGACAAGGTTGGTGTTTTACTGCCCCTGGAGGCTGTTGTCTGAACAGGTATAAAGACAAGGTTGGTGTTTTACTGCCCCTGGAGGGTGTTGTCTGAACATGTATAAAGACAAGGTTGGTGTTTTACTGCCCCCTGGAGGCTGTTGTCTGAACATGTATAAAGACAAGGTTGGTGTTTTACTGCCCCCTGGAGGGTGTTGTCTGAACATGTATAAAGACAAGGTTGGTGTTTTACTGCCCCCTGGAGGCTGTTGTCTGAACATGTATAAAGACAAGGTTGGTGTTTTACTGCCCCCTGGAGGGTGTTGTCTGAACATGTATAAAGACAAGGTTGGTGTTTTACTGCCCCCTGGAGGCTGTTGTCTGAACATGTATAAAGACAAGGTTGGTGTTTTACTGCCCCTGGAGGCTGTTGTCTGAACATGTATAAAGACAAGGTTGGTGTTTTACTGCCCCCTGGAGGCTGTTGTCTGAACATGTATAAAGACAAGGTTGGTGTTTTACTGCCCCCTGGAGGCTGTTGTCTGAACATGTATAAAGACAAGGTTGGTGTTTTACTGCCCCCTGGAGGCTGTTGTCTGAACATGTATAAAGACAAGGTTGGTGTTTTACTGCCCCCTGGAGGCTGTTGTCTGAACATGTATAAAGACAAGGTTGGTGTTTTACTGCCCCTGGAGGCTGTTGTCTGAACATGTATAAAGACAAGGTTGGTGTTTTACTGCCCCCTGGAGGCTGTTGTCTGAACATGTATAAAGACAAGGTTGGTGTTTTACTGCCCCCTGGAGGCTGTTGTCTGAACATGTATAAAGACAAGGTTGGTGTTTTACTGCCCCCTGGAGGCTGTTGTCTGAACATGTATAAAGACAAGGTTGGTGTTTTACTGCCCCCTGGAGGATGTTGTCTGAACAGGTATAAAGACAAGGTTGGTGTTTTACTGCCCCCTGGAGGCTGTTGTCTGAACATGTAAAGACAAGGTTGGTGTTTTACTGCCCCCTGGAGGCTGTTGTCTGAACAGGTATAAAGACAAGGTTGGTGTTTTACTGCCCCCTGGAGGCTGTTGTCTGAACATGTATAAAGACAAGGTTGGTGTTTTACTGCCCCCTGGAGGCTGTTGTCTGAACATGTATAAAGACAAGGTTGGTGTTTTACTGCCCCCTGGAGGCTGTTGTCTGAACATGTATAAAGACAAGGTTGGTGTTTTACTGCCCCTGGAGGGTGTTGTCTGAACATGTATAAAGACAAGGTTGGTGTTTTACTGCCCCCTGGAGGC
Source organism: Oncorhynchus kisutch (assembly GCF_002021735.2). Classification (NCBI taxonomy): domain Eukaryota; kingdom Metazoa; phylum Chordata; class Actinopteri; order Salmoniformes; family Salmonidae; genus Oncorhynchus; species Oncorhynchus kisutch. The sequence goes on along the minus strand of NW_022262928.1, from coordinate 106,410 downwards.
TGTTGTCTGAACATGTATAAAGACAAGGTTGGTGTTTTACTGCCCCCTGGAGGCTGTTGTCTGAACATGTATAAAGACAAGGTTGGTGTTTTACTGCCCCCTGGAGGCTGTTGTCTGAACATGTATAAAGACAAGGTTGGTGTTTTACTGCCCCCTGGAGGGTGTTGTCTGAACATGTATAAAGACAAGGTTGGTGTTTTACTGCCCCCTGGAGGGTGTTGTCTGAACAGGTATAAAGACAAGGTTGGTGTTTTACTGCCCCCTGGAGGCTGTTGTCTGAACATGTATAAAGACAAGGTTGGTGTTTTACTGCCCCTGGAGGCTGTTGTCTGAACATGTATAAAGACAAGGTTGGTGTTTTACTGCCCCCTGGAGGGTGTTGTCTGAACATGTATAAAGACAAGGTTGGTGTTTTACTGCCCCCTGGAGGCTGTTGTCTGAACATGTATAAAGACAAGGTTGGTGTTTTACTGCCCCCTGGAGGCTGTTGTCTGAACATGTATAAAGACAAGGTTGGTGTTTTACTGCCCCCTGGAGGCTGTTGTCTGAACATGTATAAAGACAAGGTTGGTGTTTTACTGCCCCCTGGATGCTGTTGTCTGAACATGTATAAAGACAAGGTTGGTGTTTTACTGCCCCCTGGAGGGTGTTGTCTGAACATGTATAAAGACAAGGTTGGTGTTTTACTGCCCCCTGGAGGCTGTTGTCTGAACATGTATAAAGACAAGGTTGGTGTTTTACTGCCCCCTGGAGGATGTTGTCTGAACATGTATAAAGACAAGGTTGGTGTTTTACTGCCCCTGGAGGATGTTGTCTGAACATGTATAAAGACAAGGTTGGTGTTTTACTGCCCCCTGGAGGATGTTGTCTGAACAGGTATAAAGATCGACTTCATGGTGTCCTACACAACTTTTTAAATTGTATGATGTGCTGTGTGTATATGGATACCTTGAATGGTCAAATAAAATAAGTCAACCAACCAACCTCCTCTAAGGTCACCCTGAGGTCGTGGAGCACGGGTGGGTCCTGGTGCTTCTCAACCATCTGCCCCCCCATCCCCCCTCCCCCCATCCCTGTGCTGAAGGAACGGGGGAACCCCCCCATGCCACCGCCCCCCATCCCGAAACGGGCGAAGGGATCGTCAGTGTCCATGTTGTCCCCGTCTGGGCCCCCCACCGTTTCGGGGAAGAACTGGTCGAAGGGGCTCCGGCCCCCGAAGAACTCGGCGAAGATGGCGTGGGGGTCGCCTTGGAAGGAGTAGCTGAAACTAGGGCCCCCGGTAACATCCCCTCCTCCTGGGGGGCCTCCTCCTTTCAAACCCTGGAGAGGAGAGGGAGGGAGGAAGGAAGGGAGGGGGGGGGAGCGGGAGGGGGAGAGAGAGGGAGAGTTAAACATTTGTGGCTCTGGTCCAGACTTCTTTCAATATATGTTGTGTAAACATTTCCTATGTGCAGTGGCACCCATGGTTGTGGAAACAATGCGTCTGTGTGGAGGGCTAGATGGGAGGAACGCTGTGTGTGGAGGGCTAGAATGGGAGGAACGCTCTGTGTGGAGGGCTAGATGGGAGGAACGCTCTGTGTGGAGGGCTAGATGGGAGGAACGCTCTGTGTGGGAGGGCTAGATGGAGGACGCTCTGTGTGGAGGGCTAGATGGGAGGACGCTCTGTGTGGAGGCTAGATGGGAGGAACACTCTGTGTGGAGGCTAGATGGGAGGAAAAAATTATACTGTTACACTAGGTTACAATGGTGCTGCTGTGTTCTTATCAGTTGTCTTTAAAGACCAGTCTAGATAACTCAAGGGTCAAGCTGCATCATTCCGTGTATAGCAACAGACACTGTAGACCACAGGAGGTTGGTGGCACCTTAATTGGGGAGGATGGGCTCATGGTAATGACTGGAGTGGAAGTGGTGGAATGGTATCAAATACATCAGACACATTGTTTCCAGGTGTCTGATGCCGTTCCATTTGCTCTGTTCTGGCCATTATTATGAGGCAGCCTCCCTTCTATCTCTACACACAGAGCGCTCCTCCCTTCTATCTCTACACACAGAGCGCTCCTCCCATCTATCTCTACACACAGAGCGCTCCTCCCTTCTATCTCTACACACAGAGCGTTCCTCCCATCTAGCCCTCCACACAGAGCGTTCCTCCCATCTAGCCCTCCACACAGAGCGTTCCTCCCATCTAGCCCTCCACACAGAGCGTTCCTCCCATCTAGCCCTCCACACAGAGCGTTCCTCCCATCTAGCCCTCCACACAGAGCGTTCCTCCCATCTAGCCCTCCACACAGAGCGTTCCTCCCATCTAGCCCTCCACACAGAGCGTTCCTCCCATCTAGCCCTCCACACAGAGCGTTCCTCCCATCTAGCCCTCCACACAGAGCGTTCCTCCCATCTAGCCCTCCACACAGAGCGTTCCTCCCATCTAGCCCTCCACACAGAGCGTTCCTCCCTCTGTGTGTCGAGATAGAAGGGAGGGACGCTCTGTGTGTAGAGATAGAAGGGAGGAACGCTCTGTGTGTAGAGATAGAAGGGAGGAACGCTCTGTGTGTAGAGATAGAAGGGAGGACCGCTCTGTGTGTAGAGATAGAAGGGAGGACCGCTCTGTGTGTAGAGATAGAAGGGAGGACCGCTCTGTGGTGTAGAGATAGAAGGGGAGGACCGCTCTGTGTGTAGAGATAGAAGGGAGGACCGCTCTGTGTGTAGAGATAGAAGGGAGGACCGCTCTGTGTAGAGATAGAAGGGAGGACCGCTCTGTGTGTAGAGATAGAAGGGAGGAACGCTCTGTGTGTAGAGATAGAAGGGAGGAACGCTCTGTGTGTAGAGATAGAAGGGAGGAGCGCTCTGTGTGTAGAGATAGAAGGGAGGCTGCCTCATAATAATGGCCAGAACAGAGCAAATGGAACGGCATCAGACACCTGGAAACAATGTGTCTGATGTATTTGATACCATTCCACCACTTCCAACCAGTCATTACCATGAGCCCATCCTCCCCAATTAAGGTGCCACCAACCTCCTGTGGTCTACAGTGTCTGTTGCTATACACGGAATGATGCAGCTTGACCCTTGAGTTATCTAGACTGGTCTTTAAAGACAACTGATAAGAACACAGCAGCACCATTGTAACCTAGTGTAACAGTATAATTTTAGTCCGTCCCCTCGCCCCTACCGGGCTCGAACCAGGGACCCTCTGCACACATCAACAGTCACCACAAAGCATCATTACCCATCACTCCACAAAAGCCTTGCAGAGCAAGGAACCACTACTTCAAGGTCTCAAAGCGAGTGACGTCACCGATTGAAACGCTATTAGCGCGCACCACCGCTAACTAGCTAGCCATTTCACATACTAAGGAGTACACAGCCACACTATCTGTCGTTTGAGAAACTTGCTGACAGGCTAGCGAAAAACTGTCAAAGTCTCCGCCCTGTTGTGACGTCAGCGCCCGAACCTTCCAGTAGTGGGCGCGCACCTCTCCCTCGCCGCTCCGCTCTTGACGTGCAGTGTTATTGTATCTATCCGTTTTTTTCCCTTCTCCATTCTTATGATTGTGCTGCAAGGGATTCTTGTTGGAACTCGCGAATCCCTTGCAGCACAATCATAAGAATAGAGAATGGGGGAAAACTGATAGATGCGATAAGCCTGCTGTGTCTTGCCCTTTCTCGTTATAAAATATAGCTCACATAGGCTAAGAAATGTAGGCTTATAAGCTGTTGCTCACACAGGCCGAGAAGGGAAGGCTTGTGAGCTATTGCTTGGTTTGTTATAAGCATATAGCGTTTGTTTTGGAACTTCTGTGGCCCAAAGCGTTAGAACACTAGAAATACAACGATTTCAGCACCACTGAAGAATAGTAGATTATCAGAGGAAAAGAGGCAGGTTCTTGAGACAGAACTTGAAATGCCTTTTCGCCATAACACTCATCCAAATATCCAGCGACAATGATTCAGCTTTACATCTTTATAATCGCAGCTTTGAAATCGTTTCCGATAGGCCTACCTAACTAAAGTACTTCGGAAAACAATGTGTATTTATTCATCACTTTTAGTAATAACATGTTGTGTCTGGTCAATAGAACACGTACCTTCTTCGCCGAATCGGTCGTAAATGTCCTTTTTCTTTGGGTCGCTCAGGACGTCATAAGCTTCAGCTATTTCTTTAAACTTGTCCTCGGCTTTGGGAGACTTGTTTTTATCCGGGTGGTAACGCAGAGCCTGCTTGCGATAAGCCTTCTTGATCTCGTCCTCCGTCGCCCCTTTCTGTATGCCCAGAACATTATAGTAGTCTTTACCCATTTTGACCATGTAGCTGTCGGTGTGTTAATTCCGAATAGCTGCGAGAAATAGTTTAAAGTTCCCTTGCTTGAGCCTGTGCTGACTGCCAATCAAATTCGCACAAGGTAGAATCTCTTTAAATGCGCTGGTCCGGTTGCAGGTAGTATATCTATGGAATGGTATATAAACGTAATTAAAGCCTAACCTGAACTGTACACTTACTGTTGAAGAACGCTACCGTTCTGTCAGCTCCGCTTGGGACCCATTCTAGTTTATACCCGCGCAGAAAGTTCGAGAATTTTCTAGCAGCATCAGGAAGAGTCTGAACGCAGTTCAATTCCTGTCGGACGAAAGTTCCTGGGACCGATCACGCCTAACAGAGCGTCACTGAGTTTGACAGTTCGACAGGACACGCCTCTGTAGTCGAGCCGAAACTCAACCCATTATTTTTATTTCTACTTTGCTTATTCTTCCATTGCAAATCTACCATTCCAGTGTTTTACTTGCTATATTGTATTTACTTTGCCACCATGGCCTTTTTTTTGCTCACATCGTATATAGACTTGTTTATACTCACTGGATGTATCAAACGTACTAAGAATCGTGTTAGTGAACAGAATGTTTCACAATGTGTCTGCAAACTGCGCAGAGGAAAATCTATATGGATCCCCTGAACAAAACTGATTCCCTCATAATGTGGTTTGTCTGTCGCGTTTGTTGGAACTATAGGTGTAAGTCCTCGCTATGCTTCAGGTTTATAGGTACTATGCGTTAGGTTGAGCCCTGTCCTTTCTCAATTTAAATAATTACGTTATTTCAACTTTTACTAGCCTCTTCTTGGTCAAATACCCACAAAGAGGTCTAGGCCTGTCCTTGGCAAACAGCCTTGCTGCTTTTGAAAACCATCGCTGACACATTATGCCCACTATAACAGTCAGTAATCTACGAAGTAAAATTGCTGATCTGTAAAGTCAGTATGTAGTTTGCCCTGGTGTTGATAACGTAAGATTTACTAACATAATCACCCGCTAATACAATTTACCCCGCATCTCCATTTGTCCAAACGAATCACTCCATTTCTGAATCGACTCCCCCATTGGCTACAGTACGGGAAGTACGGCATATCTACTTAGCTTTCCGACACATTGATTGGACGTAATATTAACTAGGTAACCATTGGACTTCCCAATCATTGGACCAATTGGGTACCTGAAAGCCATCAATGCTTCCTCTTGCTCTGATTGGAAGGCACCACCCGTCGCTCACCTTGGATGAGAGCGAGCACAAACTGCCAAGATGAAGCATTACGAGGTAAGAAAGTATCCACTGTAACTCGAAACCTTTAATCGGGATTCTGTACATTATATTTCTAGCTGTTTCATTACCGGTGTTGTAAGATTGTCAGTTCCTTTCCCGACGGTCAGATTTAGGATGGTAGGGAACGCTGGAGAACAGAGACGAGCTCACTCGGATGTCAAAGCCTCCAGCCCGGGTGGTGTGGTGTGCTTGTGGACTCTCTGGTCGAAGTTGTAGTCTACTTGCTTGCAATTCACATATCATGGACATAGCCTATCACTTCTACTTTCACAATAAACAGCAATCCAACCAACCAAACAGATAGGTTACTAGTTTATTTATATATTGACCAGTCGTTGTTTTCTCACAAGGCATAAACTAGGCTGTGCCACCGCTGGTGGATTGGAACGCTGAAGAGTTGTTATCTCGGCATTGTTGCTTCATTGCGGGGCAGCGAGACTATCATTGCAGGTGAACAGTCAAGTGCGCAACACATCTAACCTTGTGGGGAGTGTCGTGTCGTACAATAATGTAGCCTCTTGGGTAGAAATGTTGACCGTTCCACTACTTTACTGTATGAACATAAGAGGCCACTGCGTCTCATATCAGACTGACTTGACAGTCTGTTGATTTGCTGATCTGCATATAGGAGAGTAAAGTGATGACACAACTAGGCCCAGCTTAAATCTAAACTCCTATTGCACATAGCCTCGTCGACTTAGGTTTTACAATCACAAATACGAGACAAAGTTATATGGTGAGCAAGAAAGGCTGCATGCAAGGATGTATATTTAATCATATCAAAGCCCACTGGTTACTGTGTTAAATTCATAGCAAACAGGCAGTAATGGTAGTTACTATGTCCTCTGAAACACATGACCACCTTCACTCTCATGGCTGTGTAGGCAGACAGACCCATAGACATTTACCTCTACATGTGTTGTCCTTGTGGCTCTCTCAGACCCAATACACACAGATCTAGGACCAGATTAACCCCCACTAAACCTAACCTTAGCCATTTGGGGGTAATCGCATACAACCTGATCTTATATCAGTGTCTAGAGGGGAGTTAATCCTCCTACAGTCAGATTTTAAAACCGCTTTCTAGACTGCAGGCGAGCTAGCTACAGCAGGTGTTGTCATGGCTACCACAGGACTGAAGCTACAGCAGGTGTGCCGACCAAACCCAATCGACAGGATGTGAAGGAGCCAGTTTGGGGAGTTAGAAGTGCCCCGACCAGTGGGTTCCCTCTCCTCCCCATGTCTCCTCCCCATGTCTCCTCGTACAAGATATTTCGATCCAATACTTTGAGAGTTTGCCCTCTAGCCTATCTAGAGTTGTAGATGGGTTAATGTTTGCAGCTATTGGACTATTCCATTGGTCCGTGTTAAAGCCAGGAAAGCTCAATCAAGCAAATGATGCATTTGAAATAGTACTTCAACCCAGGTCTGTCTGATGCCTCTCTGCACTGGGAGGTTTTCATTCCAAGAACGTTTTCTCTTTCTAATGTAGTAATTGAGGGACAGAACAGCTATAGAGGATCTGGGAGCCGCTCGCCTGCTACAATGTAACCTAGTGTTCTGCCAGAAAGGTCCAGAACTCTTGGAGGCCGAGGTAAAGCTAACATACCAGCAGGCTACAGTAATATCTAGATTAGTCTGCAGGAAACCCAATATAGACATGTTATTGCACTGGTAAGATGTGCATTTGACTATAGAATAAATGTTGGGCCGGTATCAATGCGTCATTGGCCATCAGGGAAGGATTGCTAACAATCAACCAGATTACTGTCTGCATTGCTGTCTGCATTGCTGTCTGCATCACTGTCTGCATTACTGTCTGCATTGCTGTCTGCATCACTGTCTGCATCACTGTCTGCATCACTTTCTGCATTACTGTCTGCATTACTGTCTGCATCGCTGTCTGCATTACTGTTTGCATTGCTGTCTGCATCGCTGTCTGCATTGCTGTCTGCCTTGCTGTCTGCATTCATCTTGAATCCAAATGATCTCCAATGAATACATTCATCACAACACAAAATCACTGCTGACGTAGTTATAACACATATCCACAAGGTGGAGCCAAAGCACTGTACTAGTAAATATAGACCTAGGCATGACACCTGCTGCCTCGCTGCACTGACAACAACACACAGGTGAAGATGGACACTCAATCCACCATACCACAGATCTAGGATCAGATTACCATACGCACAATGCTAATATTAACCATTCGAGTGGTAGAATATACCTGACTGTAGATCAGTTGCTAGTCCACTACATCATCATCAGGTCTGTCCGTAGAGAACGTTGTGCTAAGCTCACAGTGCATTTCTGTGCTTAAACAACCAGTAAATAACATTAATAATTAACACTGACCTGTGTGTCAATGAGAAGAACGGTGTGGAGATGCCAGAGTCCAGTAGACTGGAGATACACCGTCTGTCAACCTGTAGAGAGGGAGGGAACCTATTAGTGCACTATAATGAGCTGGAGTGTTCTATGAATCCCTGTTTCTGTCAACCTGTAGAGAGGGAGGGAACCTATTAGTGCACTATAATGAGCTGGAGTGTTCTATGAATCCCTCTGTTTCTGTCAACCTGTAGAGAGGGGAGGGAACCTATTAGTGCACTATAATGAGCTGGAGTGTTCTACGAATCCCTCTGTCTTCCCCACTCAGTCATGGCAGCACAGCACTCCTCCAACCTGCACTACTACCTGGGTCTTGAATTTAGCTAGTTCCAATGCTGTCCTACTCTAGAGCTCCATGTTTTACCTCATCCCATCCCTACCCTTAACACTTCCCTACCCTTAACACTTCCCTACCCTTAACACTTCCCTACCCTTAACACTACCCCACCCCTTCCATAACACTACCCTACCATAACACTACCCCAGCCCTACCATAACACTACCCTACCATAACACTACCCTACCATAACACTACCCTACCATAACACTACACTACCATAACACTACACTACCCTACCATAACACTACCCTACCATAACACTACCCCAGCCCTACCACAACACTACACTACCATAACACTACACTACCATAACACTACACTACCATAACACTACACTACCATAACACTACCCCAGCCCTACCATAACACTACACTACCATAACACTACACTACCATAACACTACCCTACCATAACACTACCCCAGCCCTACCATAACACTACGATAACACTACACTACCATAACACTACCCCAGCCCTACCATAACACTACACTACCATAACACTACACTACCATAACACTACACTACCATAACACTACCCCAGCCCTACCATAACACTACCCCAGCCCTACCATAACACTACCCTACCATAACACTACCCCAGCCCTACCATAACACTACCCTACCATAACACTACCCTACCATAACATTACCCCAGCCCTACCATAACACTACACTACCATAACACTACACTACCATAACACTACACTACCATAACACTACCCCAGCCCTACCATAACACTACCCTACCATAACACTACCCCAGCCCTACCATAACACTACCCCAGCCCTACCATAACACTACCCCAGCCCTACCATAACACTACCCTACCATAACACTACCCCAGCCCTACCATAACACTACCCTACCATAACATTACCCCAGCCCTACCATAACACTACACTACCATAACACTACACTACCATAACACTACCCCAGCCCTACCATAACACTACCCTACCATAACACTACCCCAGCCCTACCATAACACTACCCTACCATAACACTACCCCAGCCCTACCATAACACTACCCTACCATAACATTACCCCAGCCCTACCATAACACTACACTACCATAACACTACACTACCATAACACTACCCCAGCCCTACCATAACACTACACTACCATAACACTACCCCAGCCCTACCATAACACTACACTACCATAACACTACCCCAGCCCTACCATAACACTACCCCAGCCCTACCATAACACTACCCCAGCTATGACAGTTGTCTATCCTGTACTGCTTTAGACCCCCAGCACAAGGAAAGGCTGTTATCCCAGGGGGGTCTTTATATAGACGGGGGTAGATGGAATGGGGGGGGGGGGTGTAAATAGCTAGAGAAATCCTAGCCATGCCTGGCTTGGTGTGTGTGTGTGTGTGTGTGTGTGTGTGTGTGTGTGTGTGGACTACAAAGCATCATTTTATGGGCAGTTCTACAGTAATGGAATTGCGTAGACTCAGATTATTCACTTTAAATTGTATATCAAACAAAAAGCATTGATTTCACAGTTTAGAAAACCATCCAACTCTACAGGGCCTTGCAGCAGTATGGTGGGTCAGAGACTCCCCAGCAGTATGGTGGGTCAGAGACTCCCCAGCAGTATGGTGGGTCAGAGACTCCCCAGCAGTATGGTGGGTCAGAGACTCCCCAGCAGTATGGTGGGTCAGAGACTCCCCAGCAGTATGGTGGGTCAGAGACTCCCCAGCAGTATGGTGGGTCAGAGACTCCCCAGCTGTATGGTGGGTCAGAGACTCCCCAGCAGTATGGTGGGTCAGAGACTCCCCAGCAGTATGGTGGGTCAGAGACTCCCCAGCAGTATGGTGGGTCAGAGACTCCCCAGCAGTATGGTGGGTCAGAGACTCCCCAGCAGTATGGTGGGTCAGAGACTCCCCAGCAGTATGGTGGGTCAGAGACTCTCCAGCAGTATGGTGGGTCAGAGACTCCCCAGCAGTATGGTGGGTCAGAGACTCCCCAGCAGTATGGTGGGTCAGAGACTCCCCAGCAGTATGGTGGGTCAGAGACTCCCCAGCAGTATGGTGGGTCAGAGACTCCCCAGCAGTATGGTGGGTCAGAGACTCCCCAGCAGTATGGTGGGTCAGAGACTCCCCAGCAGTATGGTGGGTCAGAGACTCCCCAGCAGTATGGTGGGTCAGAGACTCCCCAGCAGTATGGTGGGTCAGAGACTCCCCAGCTGTATGGTGGGTCAGAGACTCCCCAGCAGTATGGTGGGTCAGAGACTCCCCAGCAGTATGGTGGGTCAGAGACTCCCCAGCAGTATGGTGGGTCAGAGACTCCCCAGCAGTATGGTGGGTCAGAGACTCCCCAGCAGTATGGTGGGTCAGAGACTCCCCAGCAGTATGGTGGGTCAGAGACTCCCCAGCAGTATGGTGGGTCAGAGACTCCCCAGCAGTATGGTGGGTCAGAGACTCCCCAACAGTATGGTGGGTCAGAGACTCCCCAGCAGTATGGTGGGTCAGAGACTCCCCAGCTGTATGGTGGGTCAGAGACTCCCCAGCAGTATGGTGGGTCAGAGACTCCCCAGCAGTATGGTGGGTCAGAGACTCCCCAGCAGTATGGTGGGTCAGAGACTCCCCAGCAGTGAGGTGGGTCAGAGACTCCCCAGCAGTATGGTGGGTCAGAGACTCCCCAGCAGTATGGTGGGTCAGAGACTCCCCAGCAGTATGGTGGGTCAGAGACTCCCCAGCAGTATGGTGGGTCAGAGACTCCCCAGCAGTGAGGTGGGTCAGAGACTCCCCAGCAGTATGGTGGGTCAGAGACTCCCCAGCAGTATGGTGGGTCAGAGACTCCCCAGCAGTATGGTGGGTCAGAGACTCCCCAGCAGTATGGTGGGTCAGAGACTCCCCAGCAGTATGGTGGGTCAGAGACTCCCCAGCAGTATGGTGGGTCAGAGACTCCCCAACAGTATTCACCCCCCTGGGCGTTTTTCTGTTTTGTTGCTTTACAACCTGGAATTTAAATGGATTTTTATTTGGATTTCATGTAATGGACATAGTCCACATTGGTGAAGTGAAATGAAAAAATTACTTGTTTAAAAAAAATGTGGTGTGTGTGTGTGTATGTATTCACCCCCTTTACTATGGAGCCCCTCAATAAGACCTGGTGCCACTGATTACCTTCAGAAGTCACATAATTAGTTTAATCAAGTCCACCTGTGTGCAGTCTAAGTGTCACATGATCTCAGTGTGTGTGTATATATATATATATATATATCTGTTCTGAAAGGCCCCAGAGTCTGCAACACCACTAAGTAAGGAACGGCACCATGAAGACCAGGGTTCTCTCCAAACAGGTCAGGGTTGGGGTGTAAGATCAGGGTTCTCTCCAAACAGGTCAGGGTTGGGGTGTAAGATCAGGGTTCTCTCCAAACAGGTCAGGGTTGGGGTGTAAGATCAGGGTTCTCTCCAAACAGGTCAGGGTTGGGGTGTAAGATCAGGGTTCTCTCCAAACAGGTCAGGGTTGGGGTGTAAGATCAGGGTTCTCTCCAAACAGGTCAGGGTTGGGGTATAAGATCAGGGTTCTCTCCAAACAGGTCAGGGTTGGGGTATAAGACCAGGGTTCTCTCCAAACAGGTCAGGGTTGGGGTATAAGACCAGGGTTCTCTCCAAACAGGTCAGGGACAAAGTTGTGGAGAAGTACAGATCAGGGTTGGGGTGTAAGATCAGGGTTCTCTCCAAACAGGTCAGGGTTGGGGTATAAGATCAGGGTTCTCTCCAAACAGGTCAGGGTTGGGGTATAAGACCAGGGTTCTCTCCAAACAGGTCAGGGACAAAGTTGTGGAGAAGTACAGATCAGGGTTGGGGTATAAGATCAGGGTTGGGGTATAAGATCAGGGTTGGGGTATAAGATCAGGGTTGGGGTATAAAAAAAAATATCCGAAACTTTGAACATCCCCACAGATCACCATTTTAAATCCGTTATTAACAAATTGAAAGAATATGGCACCACAACAAACCGCCCACCAAAACTCACGGACCAGGCAAGGAGGGCATTAATCAGAGAGGCAACAAAGAGACCAAAGATAACCCTGAAGGAGCTGCAAAGCTCCACAGAGGAGGTTGTAGTATCTGTCCATTGCACCACTTTAAGCTGTTCACCCCACAGAGAGGGGCTTCATGGAAGAGTGGCCAGAAGAAAATAAGCAAACACATTTGACGCTCCCCAAACAGCATGTGGGAGACTCCCCAAACAGCATGTGGGAGACTCCCCAAACAGCATGTGGGAGACTCCCCAAACAGCATGTGGGAGACTCCCCAAACAGCATGTGGGAGACTCCCCAAACAGCATGTGGGAGACTCCCCAAACAGCATGTGGGAGACTCCCCAAACAGCATGTGGGAGACTCCCCAAACAGCATGTGGGAGACTCCCCAAACAGCATGTGGGAGACTCCCCAAACATATGGAAGAAGGTACTCTGGTCAGATGAAACTAAATGGAGCTTTTTGGCCATCAAGTAAAACGCTATGTCTGGCGCAAACCCACCACCTCTCGTCACCCCGAGAACACACACTTTCACAAGGCACTGGATGCACAAGGACTACTTTGACTAATTTACACAGTAAATAAAATAAGTATTTGCTGGAAAAACTGTACATATGCAAAGTTTAAACACGGTATCTGTACAGTTCTTCCTGTAATGGGGTTTTTGTCAAATGTTCTGACATTTGTAAAAGTGGTCCTTTGTGCATCGTGTTCTGTGGTTTGTTATCTTTGAGATCAATGGTTTTTGTTTGGATGTGAGGGTTAAGGGTATAGGGTGACGCTTCCGGACATTATTGGAGGGGTTGAACGGAGGAGAAATCCCCTAACTAAGCCATGAGGGGAGGGGAGGGGAGGGGAGGGGAGGGAGGGTGTGGCGGGAGGGGAGGGGTGGGGAGGGAGGGGAGGGGTGGGGAGGGAGGGTGTGGCGGGAGTGGAGGTGTTGAGGGCAGGGAGAGGGTTGCTTACGCAGAGCTTTTTATTTAGCTGTGGGGGGGACTGAGGACACATACTTCCTTCTAGACTGGGGAGGGGGGTGCTCGGGTATCTTAGTTGGGGGGGGGGGGGGGGGGGGTTCAAAATCAACTCAACACAGGAATGCATCAACTTTCCTTACTGTTCTATAAACTAAGCTCCCTGCTGTACATGACTTCACAGGGGAGCAGGGCTGTGTTGGGGTGGGGTTAAATAAAGCAACCAGCGTGCCAGGGTAGAAGGAATGAGAGGGGGGGGGACAGAATGATAGAAAGGAGGGAGGGATGGGAGGGAAACGACAGAGCGAACGAGGGGGAGAGAGATTTATTTCCACAGCTGAAACCAGACGCCCCGTTCTCCTCTCTCTGTTCAAACTGAGGGACTTGAGAAAAGGGTGTTTTTCCAGACAAAGGGATTAATTAGAGCGGCTAGTGGTGGAGGAGTGTGGCTATGGATACCGTAGTACTAGAGGGGGCTACCCACAAAAAGGCTGGTCCGGGGAGTGTCCCTGGGGTGCCAGCACCCCCCGTTAAACGGCCCAAAGCTAAGAAGGCTAAGAAAGCTGTGGTTTTCTTTGAGGTGGAGATTCTGGATGCCAAGACAAAGGACAAACTCTGCTTCCTGGACAAGGTAAGACCTCTTCACAAATACTGTGTGTGGGGGGGGGGGGGGGGGCACACGTCTATATCTGTGTGTGTACGTCTATCTGTGTGTGTCTCTGTGTTAAATAGTGCAACAGGTGCAGGCTAGATAGGACTATTAGTCTAATGTAGGACGTTCCACTGTACTCAGGTCAGAAGTGCTGTCTGTCTGAGCCCAGTCAGTCTGTATAGTGCTGTCTGTCTGTCTGAGCCCAGTCAGTCTGTATAGTGCTGTGTAGCTCCAGGTACAACCTGAAGTAGTTAAGCCTTGTCTGAGCAAGAACGGCCCAGAGTGATCAGTACTACCTAGGACTGTAGTGAACTATCGTTCTTATGGCTTAGAGGTTAAAACTCCTGTCTATTAGCATGGTGTTATAGACTGATGGTTAAATGACAGGTGTAACACCTAGCTAGGTCCTCCACATCCCTCCCTCCCCCACACCTAGCTAGGTTTATCATGGTGTTATAGACTGATGGATAAATGACAGGTGTAACACCTAGCTAGGTTTATCATGGTGTTATAGACTGATGGGTAAATGACAGGTGTAACACCTAGCTAGGTTTATCATGGTGTTATCGTCTGATGGTTAAATGACAGGTGTAACACCTAGCTAGGTTTATCATGGTGTTATAGACTGATGGTAAATGACAGGTGTAACACCTAGATAGGTTTATCATGGTGTTATAGACTGATGGTTAAATGACAGGTGTAACACCTAGCTAGGTTTATCATGGTGTTATCGTCTGATGGTTAAATGACAGGTGTAACACCTAGCTAGGTTTATCATGGTGTTATAGACTGATGGGTAAATGACAGGTGTAACACCTAGCTAGGTTTATCATGGTGTTATCGTCTGATGGTTAAATGACAGGTGTAACACCTAGCTAGGTTTATCATGGTGTTATAGACTGATGGTAAATGACAGGTGTAACACCTAGATAGGTTTATCATGGTGTTATAGACTGATGGTTAAATGACAGGTGTAACACCTAGCTAGGTTTATCATGGTGTTATAGACTGATGGTTAAATGACAGGTGTAACACCTAGCTAGGTTTATCATGGTGTTATAGGTTTAATAGCACTGTATTAGGTTCTGTATGGTGTTAGTGTGATATTAGTAGGGCATACAGGAGCTGCAAGGTATCAGGTCACGTCCTCGCAGGATTACCACTGCTCTGAGACCTGTTCTCAGCTTAACACAGTTTCCATGGCCACGTCATCCCCCACTTTAGACTGCGGCCCCCTGGAAAATAGAGATTCTTGAAGTAGGGCTTTGATGTGGGAGTGAGTATTTGATTTGGTTATTAGAATTTTATATTGGTGGAGTTGAAAAGTTATTCTAATCTAATGTTGTCAAGTAAATTATCTGGAATGTCTGGGGTGAAGTCATAAAGAGACTAGAATGTCTGGGAGAAACCTGTGATGTCACAAGTAGACTATAATCTCTTGAAGACCTCACCTCTGATGTCATAAAGATGAAATAATGTCTGGAGAATACTTTTTGATTTTTTATAAAGAGTAGAATCTCTGGGAAAGACCTCTGATGTCATGAAGACACTAGAATATCTTGGAGACCTGCAATGTCATAAATAGAATCTCTGTGATGTCATGAGAGAGTAGAATATCTGGGGAAGACCTGTGATGTCATAAGTAGACTAGAATGTCTGGAAAGGAACTTGGTGATGTCATAAAGAGAATAGAATGTCTGAGGGAAGACCTCTGTGATGTCACAGACAAATACAGTTGTAGTAGTAGAATGTCTGGTGAATGTTGTCAGGATGTCATTAAGAATGGAGCAGCCTCGTGGGGAGTCCAGTGTTTAGAACCTTTCAGTTTGACTGTTGTGACCCACCTTCAATACAGTCTTTGTACAAACACCTAGACCTTATCAACTAGCCAGTAAGGACTGTCCGTTGTTCCTCTGCCCGGCGATTAGTATTGGCTATAGTGGCCCATGGCTGGGCAGAACCATCCAGTCCCTGCTGACTGGAGTTAGGGGGTATGTCAGGGCTAAGCCCCCAGGATGAGGCAGTCTGGCTGGGGGAACAGGGTTCAGCACAAGCCCCTCAACCTCCAGACTTGGCATCAATCTGGGAGTGGCCGTTGTTAAATGGTTGTGTGTGCGTCAGGTTTTGTGTGTGCATCAGATTTTGTGTGTGCGTCATTGTCTTTGTGGGATTGTTGTTGCGGTGTGGCTTTGACTATGTGTGTGTGTGTTTTGGCACTGTATGTGTCTGTTATATTTATGCCGTGTGTGTGGTGATACCAGCTGTTTGATACCCAGTACCCAGGGGGTGTGGCCAGAGCTAGAGCTAAATTTACTGGTAATCACATGAAAGGCCAATAAGGAGGTGTGTGTGTGTGTGTGTCCCACTCATCTCTCTTGATTTGCAGGTTGAGCCAAATGCCACTATTGGGGAGATCAAGTCTATGTTCCACAAAAGCCGTGAGTACAACCTTAGATTGACATTACACAGCAAGCACACGGCAAGCACACAGCAAGCACATTCTGCTACAATTAAATTCACTTCAATATACAGTATTTCAAATAGCTAAAGAGTTTACCCTGCCTGTTGTCTGTGTGTCTGTCTTCTTTCTCTGTCTCTCCCTCTACCTGTCTGGTCTCTCCCTCTACCTATCTGGTCTCTCCCTCTACCTGTCTGGTCTCTCCCTCTACCTGTCTGGTCTCTCCCTCTACCCGTCTGGTCTCTCCCTCTACCCGTCTGGTCTCTCCCTCTACCCGCCTGGTCTCTCCCTCTACCCGCCTGGTCTCTCCCTCTACCCGCCTGGTCTCTCCCTCTACCCGCCTGGTCTCTCCCTCTACCCGCCTGGTCTCTCCCTCTACCCGCCTGGTCTCTCCCTCTACCCGCCTGGTCTCTCCCTCTACCTGTCTGGTCTCTCCCTCTACCTGTCTGGTTCCCTCCCTTGTCCGTCTGTCTCAGATCCTCAATGGTACGCAGCCAGACAGTCCATCCGTCTAGACCCAAGTAAGTCTAACCAGTCTTCTGCTGTTCAGTCTGTATGAATACTGTGTTGATATCTATAGTAGTGATGGTAGCAGGCTGGTACAGGACAGTGTTGATATCTATAGTATAGTAGTGATGGTAGCAGGCTGGTAGAGGACAGTGTTGATATCTATAGTATAGTAGTGATGGTAGCAGGCTGGTAGAGGACAGTGTTGATATCTATAGTATAGTAGTGATGGTAGCAGGCTGGTACAGGACAGTGTTGATATCTATAGTATAGTAGTGATGGTAGTAGGCTGGTACAGGACAGTGTTGATATCTATAGTATAGTAGTGATGGTAGCAGGCTGGTACAGGACAGTGTTGATATCTATAGTATAGTAGTGATGGTAGTAGGCTGGTACAGGACAGTGTTGATATCTATAGTAGTGATGGTAGCAGGCTGGTACAGGACAGTGTTGATATCTATAGTATAGTAGTGATGGTAGCAGGCTGGTACAGGACAGTGTTGATATCTATAGTATAGTAGTGATGGTAGTAGGCGGGTACAGGACAGTGTTGATATCTATAGTAGTGATGGTAGCAGGGGTAGCAGGCTGGTACAGGACAGTGTTGATATCTATAGTATAGTAGTGATGGTAGCAGGCTGGTAGAGGACAGTGTTGATATCTATAGTATAGTAGTGATGGTAGCAGGCTGGTAGAGGACAGTGTTGATATCTATAGTATAGTAGTGATGGTAGCAGGCTGGTACAGGACAGTGTTGATATCTATAGTATAGTAGTGATGGTAGTAGGCTGGTACAGGACAGTGTTGATATCTATAGTAGTGATGGTAGCAGGCTGGTAGAGGGTAAGGACTGATCATGCAACTTGTTTGTGGGGCTGTTATTAATCAGAATTCTCTTCTTCTCTCTCTATCAGAGGGTAAGTCTCTAAAGGATGAGGATGTTCTGCAGCATCTTCCTGTGGGAACCACGGCAACCTTCTACTTCCGAGACCTGGGAGCTCAAATCAGCTGGGTGACCGTGAGTACGCATACCACACACACAGGCACACGCATACCACACACGCATACCACACACATACCACACACACAGGCACACACACATACCACACACACAGGCACACACGCATACCACAGGCACACACGCATACCACACACACAGGCACACACGCATACCACACACACAGGCACACACGCATACCACACACACAGGCACACACGCATACCACACACACAGGCACACACGCATACCACACACACAGGCACACACGCATACCACACACACACAGGCACACACGCATAACCACACACACACAGGCACACACGCATACCACACACACGCATACCACACCCACAGGCACACACGCATACCACACACACAGGCACACACGCATACCACAGGCACACACGCATACCACACACACAGGCACACACGCATACCACACACACAGGCACACACGCATACCACACACACAGGCACACACGCATACCACACACACAGGCACACACGCATACCACACACACAGGCACACACGCATACCACACACACAGGCACACACGCATACCACACACACAGGCACACACGCATACCACACACACAGGCACACACGCATACCACACACACACAGGCACACACGCATAACCGCACACACGCATACCACACACACGCATACCACACACACGCATACCACACACACAGGCACACACGCATACCACACACACAGGCACACACGCATACCACACACACAGGCACACACGCATACCACACACACACAGGCACACACGCCTACCACACACACACAGGCACACACGCATAACCACACACACACAGGCACACACGCATACCACACACACGCATACCACACACACGCATACCACACACACGTGTGCACACTAACTTGTGGCTATTAGTTTCCTCCTAACCTTGGTGTATATTACTTTTTTTATTAAAGTCCCTGTCACACTAACTGGGGGATGAAGAGACGTGGGGGAGGGAGAGACGTGGGGGAGGGACGTGAGGGAAGGAGGGACGTGAAGGAAGGAGAGACGTGAGGGAAGGAGGGATGTGAGGGAAGGAGAGACGTGAAGGAGGGAGAGACGTGGGGGAGGGACGTGAAGGAGGGAGGGACGTGAAGGGGGGAGGGACGTGAAGGAGGGAGAGACGTGGGGGAGGGACGTGAAGGAGGGAGGGACGTGAAGGGGGGAGGGACGTGAAGGAGGGAGGGACGTGAAGGAGGGAGAGGGACGTGAAGGAGGGAGAGAGACGTGGTGGGGGGGGAGAGACGTGGTGGGGGGGAGAGACGTGGTGGGGGGGAGAGACGTCGTGGGGGGGGGGTGGGGGAGGGGGGGGGGAGACGTGGGGGTTGGGAGAGACGTGAGGGAGGGGTGACTGTCGGTTAGGCAGGAACAGGTGTGGAAAATAGAGCGATAAATTTATCCTCCCTGCCCGGCTGGCTGACTGGACATCTGTTAGTCCAACACGTAAACACCAGTGATCCACTAGGAGGAGGAGAGCTGGGCAGACTAGAGGGAGGGAGAAAAGTTAAGTTATGTTTTGTAAGTTATTCATGATGACCGTAGCAACAGTTTTTAAAATGGCTTTGTCCTTTGCTGCTCAGACAAGAGTTTATGAATGATCCGGAGCTCTGACACAACAGGGTTGATGAATGATCCGGAGCTCTGACACAACAAGGTTGATGAAGGATCCGGAGCTCTGACACAACAGGGTTGATGAATGATCCGGAGCTCTGACACAACAAGGTTGATGAAGGATCCGGAGCTCTGACACAACAGGGTTGACAAAGGATCCGGAGCTCTGACACAACAGGGTTGACGAATTATCCGGAGCTCTGACACAACAGGGTTGACGAAGGATCCGGAGCTCTGACACAACAGGGTTGACAAAGGATCCGGAGCTCTGACACAACAGGGTTGACAAAGGATCCGGAGCTCTGACACAACAGGGTTGACAAAGGATCCGGAGCTCTGACACAACAGGGTTGACAAAGGATCAGGAGCTCTGACACAACAGGGTTGACGAAGGATCCGGAGCTCTGACACAACAGGGTTGATGAAGTATCTGGAGCTCTGACACAACAGGGTTGATGAATGATCTGGAGCTCTGACACAACAGGGTTGATGAATGATCCGGAGCTGGACTATATTATGCTGAACAAAAAATATAAATGCAACCATTTCAAATATTTTCCTGCGTTACATTTGACATAAGGAAATCAGTCAATTGAAATAGGTCTCTGATTGTCTCTCAGGTGTTTCTGACAGAGTATGGTGGTCCTCTCCTCCTCTACCTAATGTTCTACTTCCGTGCTCCCTTCATCTACGCCCCCAAATATGACTTCACCACCAGCAAGCACTGGGTCGTACAGTGAGTGCCTCTCTCTCTCTCTCTCACACACACACACACACACACACACACACACACACACACACACACACTGGGTCATGCAGACGACTGTAGTCAGACGACTGTATATCTGAGTGGAACTGCAATGAGCCGCTTGTTAGATGTGAATCATATTTGTCTGCTAGTTGAACTCTAGTTCATCAAACTACGAATGGCAGGAATAAGGAGAACCATTGTCTTTGGTTTCTATGGTGAGTATCCTGGTGCATGTTGGGTAATGTAGTTTGTGTGTGATCCCAGTCTAGCCTGTATGTGTCACTCCTTCCATTACCTGAAGAGACTCCTGGAGACCCTGTTTGTCCATCGCTTCTCCCACGGGACCATGCCGTTACGCAACATCTTCAAGGTGACACACACACTGACGCATGCACACATACACTGACGGTACACACACACACATTCATAACACACACACTGACGCGCACACACACACTGACTAATGCACACACACACTGACGGTACACACACACATTCATAACACACACACTGACGCATGCACACACACTGATGGCACACGCATTCATAACACACACACTCACTGTGTCTCGTTCTCTCTCTGACACACACCACAGCCTTAGTTGCCCTCTTACCTCATCGTGATAGTGTATCACCTTACACATACCTCATCTAGGGAAACCTAGCCTGTCTCTTCAACCCAGGGTGACCTTTGAACCTGCTGAGAGATTCTGGGGTCATCTGACACTGTGGTCCGCATCCTAATTGGCTCCCTATTTCCTATGTAATGCGCTACTAGGCTACCCTGCCGCCCCGTTAAAAGGTAGTGCAGGATATAGGGTATTAGTGTGCAATTTGGGACGAAGCCTGTGTGTGATAAAGTGTGTTCCTGTGTTCCAGAACTGCACCTACTACTGGGGCTTTGCTGCCTGGATGGCCTACTATATTAACCACCCACTATATACACCACCTAGTGAGTATGCTACTATATTAACCACTCTCTACATACACCACCCCTAGTGAGTACGCTACTATATTAACCACCCCCTAGTGAGTATGCTACTATATTAACCACCCACTATATACACCCCCTAGTGAGTATGCTACTATATTAACCACCCTCTATATACACCACCCCCTAGTGAGTACGCTACTATATTAACCACCCTCTATATACACCACCCCTAGTGAGTACACTACTATATTAACCACCCCCTAGTGAGTATGCTACTATATTAACCACCCCTAGTGAGTGTGCTACTATATTAACCACCCCCTAGTGAGTGTGCTACTATATTAACCACCCCCTAGTGAGTGTGCTACTATATTAACCACCCCCTAGTGAGTACGCTACTATATTAACCACCCCCTAGTGAGTACGCTACTATATTAACCACCACCTAGTGAGTGTGCTACTATATTAACCACCACCTAGTGAGTGTGCTACTATATTAACCACCACCTAGTGAGTGTGCTACTATATTAACCACCACCTAGTGAGTGTGCTACTATATTAACCACCCCCTAGTGAGTACGCTACTATATTAACAACCCCCTAGTGAGTACGCTACTATATTAACCATCCTCTGTATAACCCCCTAGTGAGTGTGCTACTATATTATAACCACCCACTATATACTCCACCTAGTGAGTACGCTACTATATTAACCACCACCTAGTGAGTACGCTACTATATTACCACCCTCTATATTCACCACCCCCTAGTGAGTACGCTACTATATTAACAACCCTCTACATATACCACCCCCTAGTGAGTACGCTACTATATCAACCACCCCCTAGTGAGTACGCTACTATATCAACCACCCCCTAGTGAGTACGCTACTATATCAACCACCCTCTATATACATCACCCCCTTGTGAGTACGCTACTATATTAACAACCCTCTACATACACCACCCCCTAGTGAGTACGCTACTATATCAACCACCCCCTAGTGAGTACGCTACTATATTAACAACCCTCTACATATACCACCCCCTAGTGAGTACGCTACTATATCAACCACCCCCTAGTGAGTACGCTACTATATCAACCACCCCCTAGTGAGTACGCTACTATATTAACAACCCTCTACATATACCATCCCCTAGTGAGTACGCTACTATATTAACCACCCCCTAGTGAGTACGCTACTATATCAACCACCCCCTAGTGAGTACGCTACTATATTAACCACCCCCTAGTGAGTACGCTACTATAATAACCATCCTCTATATACACCACCCCTAGTGAGTACACTACTATATCAACCACCCCGTAGTGAGTACGCTACTACATTAACCATCCTCTATATACACCACCCCCTAGTGAGTACGCTACTATATTAACAACCCTCTACATATACCACCCCCTAGTGAGTACGCTACTATATTAACCACCCCCTAGTAAGTACGCTACTATATCAACCACCCCCTAGTGAGTACGCTACTATATCAACCACCCCCTAGTGAGTACGCTACTATATTAACCACCCCCTAGTGAGTACGCTACTATATCAACCCACCCCCTAGTGAGTACGCTACTATATCAACCACCCCCTAGTGAGTACGCTACTATATCAACCACCCCCTAGTGAGTGTGCTACTATATTAACCACCCCCTAGTGAGTACGCTACTATATCAACCACCCCCTAGTGAGTGTGCTACTATATTAACCACCCCCTAGTGAGTACGCTACTATATTAACCACCCCTAGTGAGTACGCTACTATATTAACAACCCTCTACATATACCACCCCCTAGTGAGTACGCTACTATATCAACCACCCCCTAGTG
The DNA here is from genome assembly GCF_002021735.2 of Oncorhynchus kisutch. Taxonomy (NCBI): domain Eukaryota; kingdom Metazoa; phylum Chordata; class Actinopteri; order Salmoniformes; family Salmonidae; genus Oncorhynchus; species Oncorhynchus kisutch. The sequence goes on along the minus strand of NW_022262928.1, from coordinate 83,311 downwards.
AGTACGCTACTATATCAACCACCCCCTAGTGAGTACGCTACTATTTCAACCACCCCCTTGTGAGTACGCTACTATATCAACCACCCCCTAGTGAGTACGCTACTATATCAACCACCCCCTAGTGAGTACGCTACTATATTAACAACCCTCTACATATACCACCCCCTAGTGAGTACGCTACTATATCAACCACCCCCTAGTGAGTACACTACTATATCAACCACCCCCTAGTGAGTACACTACTATATCAACCACCCCCTACTGAGTACGCTACTATATTAACCACCCCCTAGTGAGTACGCTACTATATTAACCATCCTCTATATACACCACCCCTAGTGAGTACGCTACTATATTAACCACCCTCTACATACACCACCCCCTAGTGAGTACGCTACTATATTAACCACCCTCTATATACACCACCTAGTGAGTACGCTACTATATTAACCACCCTCTATATACACCACCCCCTAGTGAGTACGCTACTATATTAACCACCCCCTAGTGAGTATGCTACTATATTAACCACCCTCTACATACACCACCCCTAGTGAGTACGCTACTATATTAACCACCCCCTAGTGAGTACGCTACTATATCAACCACCTCCTAGTGAGTACGCTACTATATCAACCACCCCCTAGTGAGTACGCTACTATATTAACAACCCTCTACATACACCACCCCCTAGTGAGTACGCTACTATATTAACCACCCTCTATATACACACCACCTAGTGAGTACGCTACTATATTAACCACCCCCTAGTGAGTACGCGACTATATTAACCACCCTCTATATACACCACCCCCTAGTGAGTATGCTACTATATTAACCACCCCCTAGTGAGTACGCTACTATATTAACCACCCCCTAGTGAGTACGCTACTATATTAACCACCCCCTAGTGAGTACGCTACTATATTAACCACCCCCTAGTGAGTACGCTACTATATTAACCACCACCTAGTGAGTACGCTACTATATTAACCACCCCCTAGTGAGTACGCTACTATATTAACCACCCTCTAGTGAGTACGCTACTATATTAACCACCCCCTAGTGAGTACGCTACTATATTAACCACCCTCTATATACACCACCCCGTAGTGAGTACGCTACTATATTAACCACCCTTGTCTTTTCAGCAATCTATGGTGAGCAGCAGGTCAGGATTGCCCTCATCATCTTTCTGGTAAGACTCTACTGTTCTATGCTCTACTATAATGTCCTCATCCTGTATATTATAGTAATAGAACAATATCATAGTAAATGGTTATTTAGTAGATGCTATCTTCTCAGTTCTGTCAGGTTGGTAACTTCTCCATCCATATCGCCCTGCGGAACCTCCGCCCACCAGGTACACACTCCTATTGAATATGCAAAAACATTAGAACACATCAATCAGTTCAACATGCACTGTTTTCTCTGTGTGCTACAAAACAGTAGCCCACAATAATCTCTCTCCCTCTGTCTGTCTCCATCAGGATCTAAGACCAGGAAGATCCCCTACCCCACTAAAAACCCCTTCACCTGGATCTTCCTGCTGGTCTCATGTCCCAACTACACCTATGAGGTGAGTGTTATTTTATTTATTTATTTAACCAGGCAAGTCAGTTAAGAACAAATTCTTATTTTCAATGACTGCCTGGGAACAGTGGGTTAACTGCCTGTTCAGGGGCAGAACGACAGATTTTTACTCGGGGGTTTGAATTTGCAACCTTCCGGTTACTAGTCCAACGCTCTAACCACTAGGCTAGTCCAGGCACAGATCTAGGATCAGCTTCCCCTCCACCAATCTTAACCATTAGTGTGGAAAATGCAAAGATCAATGTCTAGGGGCGACGTCACCCTGTATTTAGTCCAGGGTGACGCTGCCCTCTGCTGGTTAGGAGGAACAGTGTGCATTATGTCTCTCACTGTAGTAGTTAGGCTCATGGCCACCTAGTGGCAGAAGTTGGCAGTGACATTTTAGTGTATAGGAAACAGGTTTGGATACCTGGTCAGTTATATAACTAAATGTCTTCCACATTTAACCCAACCCCTCTGAATCAGAGGTGTGGGGGGCTGCCTTAATCAACATCCACATTTAACCCAACCCCTCTGAATCAGAGGTGTGGGGGGCTGCCTTAATCAACATCCACATTTAACCCAACCCCTCTGAATCAGAGGTGTGGGGGGCTGCCTTAATCAACATTCCCATTTAACCCAACCCCTCTGAATCAGAGGTGAAGGGGGCTGCCTTATTCAACATCCACATTATGATATGTGTGTGTGTGTGTGTGTGTGACACCATTCTTTCTCCCATGTAGTGTCTGCTCATAGCCACCTTTAGTGTGTGTGTGTGTGACATGTATAAAAGTATGTGTGTAACACCATCTCTCCTGTAGCTGGGCTCGTGGTTCGGCTTCACCCTGATGACTCAGTGTCTGCCGGTGGCTTTCTTCACGGCGGTGGGCTTCATCCAGATGACGGTGTGGGCCAAGGGGAAGCACCGCAGCTACCTGAAAGAGTTCCGGGACTACCCTCCCCTTCGCTCGCCCATCCTCCCCTTCGTCCTCTAGAGAAGACTGGAGACCCACCCAAACCTACACTACACTGGACTGACCTGGAATGAGAACCCTGCCCCCTTGACTACCCCCCAATTCATAACACTTACACCCCCCAAAACATTTTGAGGAGACTGTCTTATACTATGCTTTCCCACACAGAAGTTTCTGCCTAACAACGCTCCTCAACCCACGTGATTGGCTATTGTTATTTTTCTTATCTGAGTGTTTAATAACCTGACTGACAGTCTGGCATGTCTCAAATGGTACAATACTACAGGGCCCTCTGGTCAAAAGTAGTGCACTACATAGGGGCTAGGGAGCCATTTGGGATGTGACCAGTATCTAACAAGGTGTAGGTCTATCTGCTCTGGGTTACTTTAGTTGTTTTTTGTTTTTTTACTCATGTGAAGAAGTATAACAATACCAAAGTCTTTGATCAGAAATGGGGAAATAAACCATGAGCTTTTGGTCGTTCTGTTGGAACTTTCATTAGAAGTCATTTAGTTTAAAAACCATCTATGATCTGATGATATAGACTACTGTTACTACACTGGAGACTAATACACACCACTGTTACCACACTGGAGATGAGGGCCATATGATACAATAGGACACATCTAAGGCTGCGTTTACACAGGCAGACCCATTGTGATCCCACCCCACAAATTGGTCTTTTGACCATCTCAGATCTGATTGCGCAAATGAGTGAGAAATCAGAATTGGGCTGCCTGTCTAAACCCAGCCTGTGACAGGGACGGAATGCGAAACTAAATTGATTCTATTCAATCAGTTGATGGATCTAGTTGTAGCAGAGCTACTGTCAGTAGAGGGAAAGATGTCATCCAGAATGACCAGACAAAGTGCACATGTCCATATGATCTAGGATCAGCTCCCCTCGTATCATTATGAAATAAAAGGCTAACCTGATCCTAGGGGACTAGCTTTTCACCCCGTTGAATGTAGCACAGGCAGGACTAGTGATAAAGAAGCAAACTAATCTTGATTCACTCAGATCAGCATTAACTGGTGACGGCTGATGTCTGGGCGGTGTCAGAGGTGGAACTGCGTTAGAGCGGTCAAATCCCCAAGCAGCTCCGTGTGATAAGACCGGTTAACACAATCACGGACACGGCCATTGGATGCGACAAAATCCCATTCAGCTGTGTTAAAGTTCAAACACTTGAATTAGACTGGTAGGCAGAAAACCCCCATTCAAATGAATACATACATTAGCCGAACATCATTTGACAGAGTCATTATTCCTGACAGAAGTTCAAAACAGAGCGTAGGCTCTAACGCAGCACAGATAAGGGGTTTGTCAATAGCAGCCTCTCTGATTCGTCAGCTCCTACTGCAGTTACACCTCCAACACCGTGGAAACATCAGCTATGTGGATCCGGCCAAAGCTGGTTGACACGCGATCTGATTGAATCCAGGCCTAAATGTTAGACCGGTTGTTGACAATGCAGCTTTTTAAAGGCAATTTTCCGATAGAGCCGACATGTTCACCGTGAATGAGATCTCTACTACAAACACGGGAACATCACCTTTTAAAAGCTGCATTGTCGACAACCCCACTGTCAGATAGCTGGCTCAGACCCTGCTCTGATACACACCCCACTGTCAGATAGCTGGCTCAGACCCTGCTCTGATACACACCCCACTGTCAGATAGCTGGCTCAGACCCTGCTCTGATACACACCCCACTGTCAGATAGCTGGCTCAGACCCTGCTCTGATACACACCCCACTGTCAGATAGCTGGCTCAGACCCTGCTCTGATACACACCCCTCCTGTCAGATAGCTGGCTCAGACCCTGCTCTGATACACACCCCACTGTCAGATAGCTGGCTCAGACCCTGCTCTGATACACACCCCACTGTCAGATAGCTGGCTCAGACCCTGCTCTGATACACACCCCTCCTGTCAGATAGCTGGCTCAGACCCTGCTCTGATACACACCCCACTGTCAGATAGCTGGCTCAGACCCTGCTCTGATACACACCCCACTGTCAGATAGCTGGCTCAGACCCTGCTCTGATACACACCCCACTGTCAGATAGCTGGCTCAGACTCTGCTCTGATGCACACCCCACTGTCAGATAGCTGGCTCAGACTCTGCTCTGATGCACACCCCACTGTCAGATAGCTGGCTCAGACCCTGCTCTGATGCACACCCCACTGTCAGATAGCTGGCTCAGACCCTGCTCGGATACACACCGCTCCTGCTACCTGGGGTGTATTCAACAAAAACAAGCATTTCTATTGGACAGATTGGGGTGGGTCCCTCCACGTTGGTTCCTGCGTGGTTCCCCGGCTCGTAACGTACCAGGAAACAAACAAAGAGACGGGTGGCTCAGGGCTAGAGTCATGGAGCTCTTTATTGTGGAGAGCAGCAGGTATGTACACAGAGGGGTCAGGGGTTAGAGGTCATGATGACGATGATGCTCAAGCTGCCTGGGCTTCCTCCACCCTCTTCTTCCTCATCTGCAGCCGTCGCTCCCGCTCATACTCCTTCATACGCATCACGTAGCTACACACACACACACACACAGAGACACAGAGAAGAGAGGGGCGTTCAAGTGGATTTGATGGGGGAGGACCTCAGATGGCAGTACTACTACTACAAGTCTGACAACTCTATTCACGTGTGACCATCAGACACATGCATCAACTCTCTTTGATAACAATACATGCCATTTTGTACTGTAATCGAAAGCCACATGACCACTGTCAAGTCAACTTCCTGTTTCCCTCTAAGCTGTGCGCGGCCACTCTCCTCCTGCAGGACAGCAGAGCAGAAGAAATGCCAGCCTGCACAGACTCAGGAGATTGGACTTAACCCCCATTAGTTTGCACTATATAGATCAACGTTTCTGTCTCTGATTGAATAACTTATCAGACCCTTTTCAATACAAGATTTAGTCTGATTTTGTTGTAGGCGGAGCCAGTCACATAGAATGTAGGCCTGCATTGAACCCCACCTATAGGTTACTGTAGGCCTGCATTGAACCCCACCTATAGGTTACTGTAGGCCTGCATTGAACCCCACCTATAGGTTACTGTAGGCCTGCATTGAACCCCACCTATAGGTTACTGTAGGCCTGCATTGAACCCCACCTATAGGTTACTGTAGGCCTGCATTGAACCCCACCTATAGGTTACTGTAGGCCTGCATTGAACCCCACCTATAGGTTACTGTAGGCCTGCATTCAACCCCACCTATAGGTTACTGTAGGCCTGCATTCAACCCCACCTATAGGTTACTGTAGGCCTGCATTCAACCCCACCTATAGGTTACTGTAGGCCTGCATTGAACCCCACCTATAGGTTACTGTAGGCCTGCATTGAACCACACCTATAGGTTACTGTAGGCCTGCATTGAACCACACCTATAGGTTACTGTAGGCCTGCATTGAACCCCACCTATAGGTTACTGTAGGCCTGCATTGAACCCCACCTATAGGTTACTGTAGGCCTGCATTGAACCCCACCTATAGGTTACTGTAGGCCTGCATTCAACCCTACCTATAGGTTACTGTAGGCCTGCATTGAACCCCACCTATAGGTTACTGTAGGCCTGCATTGAACCCCACCTATAGGTTACTGTAGGCCTGCATTGAACCCCACCTATAGGTTACTGTAGGCCTGCATTGAACCCCACCTATAGGTTACTGTAGGCCTGCATTGAACCCCACCTATAGGTTACTGTAGGCCTGCATTGAACCCCACCTATAGGTTACTGTAGGCCTGCATTGAACCCCACCTATAGGTTACTGTAGGCCTGCATTGAACCCCACCTATAGGTTACTGTAGGCCTGCATTGAATCCCACCTATAGGTTACTGTAGGCCTGCATTGAACCCCACCTATAGGTTACTGTAGGCCTGCATTGAACCCCACCTATAGGTTACTGTAGGCCTGCATTGAACCACACCTATAGGTTACTGTAGGCCTGCATTGAACCCCACCTATAGGTTACTGTAGGCCTGCATTGAACCCCACCTATAGGTTACTGTAGGCCTGCATTGAACCCCACCTATAGGTTACTGTAGGCCTGCATTGAACCCCACCTATAGGTTACTGTAGGCCTGCATTGAACCCCACCTATAGGTTACTGTAGGCCTGCATTGAACCCCACCTATAGGTTACTGTAGGCCTGCATTGAACCCCACCTATAGGTTACTGTAGGACTGCATTGAACCCCACCTATAGGTTACTGTAGGCCTGCATTGAACCCCACCTATAGGTTACTGTAGGCCTGCATTGAACCACACCTATAGGTTACTGTAGGCCTGCATTGAACCCCACCTATAGGTTACATGATAGAAATCAAAGGCTATTTCCATGTGAAAATGTTCTGGGATTTTCTCTATTGGTAGGCCACTCTGATAGGAGTACATTATGCCAAATAGCCTATTGGCTACTGTCTAAAACTGATGGTACAGCCTATTGGCTACTGCCTAAAACTGATGGTACAGCCTATTGGTTACTGTCTAAAACTGATGGTACAACCTATTGGTTACTGTCTAAAACTGATGGCACAACCTATTGGTTACTGTCTAAAACTGATGGTACAACCTATTGGCTACTGTCTAAAACTGGTGGTACAGCCTATTGGTTACTGTCTAAAACTGATGGCACAACCTATTGGTTACTGTCTAAAACTGGTGGTACAGCCTATTGGTTACTGTCTAAAACTGATGGTACAGCCTATTGGCTACTGTCTAAAACTGATGGTACAGCCTATTGGTTACTGTCTAAAACTGATGGTACAACCTATTGGTTACTGTCTAAAACTGATGGCACAACCTATTGGTTACTGTCTAAAACTGATGGTACAACCTATTGGCTACTGTCTAAAACTGGTGGTACAGCCTATTGGTTACTGTCTAAAACTGATGGCACAACCTATTGGTTACTGTCTAAAACTGGTGGTACAGCCTATTGGTTACTGTCTAAAACTGATGGTACAGCCTATTGGCTACTGTCTAAAACTGATGGGACAACCTCAGAGTTCACTGTAAACAGGAAGTTGCACAGAATGTTTAAGTTTCTGCTCACAAGACCGGACTTGCTCAGTGCTCCAAAAAATGACAGGGAACATTGGACATGACCCCAGTGGGATTTAAACTCAAAACACTGGCTGGGATGCAGCCATAAAGTGTGTCCAGGAAAGCCAGAAACAAACTCCATGTGTTGCTAAACCTCGAGGCAGATACCTACTCCTAGAACCAGGCAGATACCTACTCCTAGAACCAGGCAGATACCTACTCCTAGAACCAGGCAGATACCTACTCCTAGAACCAGGCAGATACCTACTCCTAGAACCAGGCAGATACCTACTCCTAGAACCAGGCAGATACCTACTCCTAGAACCAGGCAGATACCTACTCCTAGAACCAGGCAGATACCTACTCCTAGAACCAGGCAGATACCTACTCCTAGAACCAGGCAGATACCTACTCCTAGAACCAGGCAGATACCTACTCCTAGAACCAGGCAGATACCTACACCTAGAACCAGGCAGATACCTACTCATAGAACCAGGCAGATACCTACTCATAGAACCAGGCAGATACTTACTCCTGGTGCTCGCAGTAGTCCCAGTCGTGTCTCTCGTGTTTACAGGCCAGGAAGTTGGGCCAGTTGTCCCTCTTACACTTCATGAGCTTGATGAGGTGGTGGGCGCAGTAGTCCCTCTGGAGTACAGGGACCTGGGCCAGGTTCATCTGGGCCTGGGAGGCCACCATCTCTACCAGGGGGACAACATGTTACACCAGGGGTTAATGGGGGAGGCCACTATCTCTACGAGGGGGACAACATGTTACACCAGGGGTTAATGCGGGAGGCCACCATCTCTACCAGGGGGACAACATGTTACACCAGGGGTTAATGGGGGAGGACACCATGTTAAACCAGGGGTTAATGGGGGAGGACACCATCTCTACGAGGGGGACAACATGTTACACCAGGGGTTAATGGGGGAGGCCACTATCTCTACGAGGGGGACAACATGTTACACCAGGGGTTAATGGGGGAGGCCACTATCTCTACGAGGGGGACAACATGTTACACCAGGGGTTAATGCGGGAGGCCACCATCTCTACCAGGGGGACAACATGTTACACCAGGGGTTAATGGGGGAGGACACCATCTCTACCAGGGGGACAAGATAACATGTTACACCATCTCTACCAGGGGGACAAGATAACATGTTACACCATCTCTACCAGGGGGACAATATAACATGTTACACCAGGGGTTAATGGGGAGGCAACCATCTCTACCAGGGGGACAAGATAACATGTTACATCATCTCTACTAGTGGGGACACACACAAAATGAAAATTGTCAACAAAGAAAGGACTAGGCTTTTTCCTGAGATGTGTATAAGTGTAGCCTTGCATGTTCCGTAATGCATTGTATGTATGCAAGGAACGGTTGTACTGTTGGCAAGCAACTACTCTTTCACAGAGTAAGGAAAGGAGACGAGGAGAGGAAGACATTGGATTATTGAGATGCACCCGGGATTTATGACTGAATTTGACAGGACGGGGAATATCTGTTCACAACCATTTTGCTGTCTGAACTGACAGTTTTATTCATTAAAATATAAACAGTTTACACGAATGGAAAGGGGGCGAAATACTCTAGTTATATTTAATAGGGAACATATCATGCTAGCCAAATTTGGGTAACGTTAGCAAGCCACTACTAGTTGCAGTTAGCTTGTTAGCGGACTTTACTTTCCATGGACATAACATGAGTCTACCAGCAGACACTTTGCAACCATACTCCTGTACGGTCACACGATCAGACCAAAACAGTCTCAACAATACACACCTCTCTCTTTCCTCTCGTCGAAGCCGAATTCGGGGTCAAAGCCAAACGGTTTCGCAGGGTCAGGCTCGGTCTCCGTCTCGGTGATATACCGCCGCGCGAGGTGAGCTCCCATGGTGCTAACGGTACTTTTTCACAATGAAAATAAAATAATCGGTGTTTCCTACGACTCCGGGAGAGAACTAATTCAAGATTGACAGAATAAATATGCCATTCGGTCACCTCCACAAGACCCAACGAGCTACTTCCTTTCTGCAACGGAAATAAACAAGTCGAGCCGTACTAGAGTGAAACACCTCCCCTGCCACAGCACCATGCGTGAAATTGGTTCCACTAAGCGCTCTTCTTCCTCTTCTTCGATGGCGGTTGGCATCCATACTCCATACTCACACGAATCCTCTCAGTATCCTTCCCCTTCAACCCATCTGCCTCAGCTGTGGTGTATTTTCATATATGGCAAGGGATGTCAGGCTTCCCTAAATATTTGACCCAAAAATGTTCAACAATTATAAAATCATTTCTCTCTGTGTTTTCATAATTTCCATTCAATTCGCAAGTGGCTGAGTCTCACCGGAGAAATCATCAGAGCGAGGGAAACAGTGCCTCTCTGTCTCAGTATGTGTAGTCCATGTATCTGATGCTGTTTGGACCAAAGGAGTATGACATGTTGCCGCCCTAGCAGTTGATTGATTGATGCCAGCAAGCGTTTTGCCTCCCTTGATATTTGTTTTTAATTGAAACTGTGTGTTGTCCTAGCGCAGCAAAACGCCCCCCAAGGGAGGCCAGTTTGGATTTGGTTTCACACCTATCAAATCACATCCAAAGCAAAACATTTATTTATTTATTTATTTGCTAAATCTGCCTTTTCCTAAAGCCATGGATGGAGATGGGGATTTGGACTAGTGGTTTTGACTTAATTCTCTGTACAGGCCAATGACTATGATGGCGACACTTATCTAACCATAAATGCATATATTGTGCCACTGGGCTGATATGATTGTTGCCCATGCGGGGAAGTCAAGCTAGCAAGCATTTTAGCTAAGTAGCCTATGAAAACAAAAAACTAAAATCATACAGTATGACAGAGCCATAGACAGTTTTTCCAAGATGAAAGAGAGGAGGATGGCATTTGTGTTTTTACTTACATGCACACAGACCAAAATCAGTACTAGCCTAGTTGATTTGATGATGTTTCAATGTTTAAGTTGAAATGGTGCTGGAATTAGCGGAGGCAGTGCTGCTGTTGTCTTTGTGTTGACTTGAGGTAACTTCATGGTTCTAAATCAGTAGTTGTTTAGTAAACTGTAGAAAACATGAACTTGACCGTGCTGTATGTCATGTAACTGGTCTGTTACATGCAATATGTGCTTTGTGGAATTCCCTCAGACAGATGTTCAAATGAATCAAACGAATGTGGAGTTTCATTTATTTTCTGCCACTGTGTGACTGTTCCTCCACTGTGTGACTGTTCCTCCACTGTGTGACTGTTCCGCCACTGTGTGACTGTTCCTCCACTGTGTGACTGTTCCGCCACCGTGTGACTGTTCCTCCACTGTGTGACTGTTCCACCACTGTGTGACTGTTCCTCCACTGTGTGACTGTTCCACCACTGTGTGACTGTTCCACCACTGTGTGACTGTTCCACCACTGTGTGACTGTTCCTCCACTGTGTGACTGTTCCTCCACTGTGTGACTGTTCCTCCACTGTGTGACTGTTCCTCCACTGTGTGACTGTTCCACCACTGTGTGACTGTTCCACCACTGTGTGACTGTTCCACCACTGTGTGACTGTTCCTCCACTGTGTGACTGTTCCTCCACTGTGTGACTGTTCCGCCACTGTGTGACTGTTCCTCCACTGTGTGACTGTTCCGCCACCGTGTGACTGTTCCTCCACCGTGTGACTGTTCCTCCACTGTGTGACTGTTCCACCACTGTGTGACTGTTCCTCCACTGTGTGACTGTTCCACCACTGTGTGACTGTTCCACCACTGTGTGACTGTTCCTCCACTGTGTGACTGTTCCACCACTGTGTGACTGTTCCACCACTGTGTGACTGTTCCTCCACTGTGTGACTGTTCCACCTCTGTGTGACTGTTGCTCCACTGTGTGACTGTTCCTCCACTGTGTGACTTTTCCGCCTCTGTGTGACTGTTCCTCCACTGTGTGACTGTTCCACCACTGTGTGACTGTTCCTCCACTGTGTGACTGTTCCTCCACTGTGTGACTGTTCCGCCTCTGTGTGACTGTTCCACCACTGTGTGACTGTTCCGCCACTGTGTGACTGTCATTTTGTTGTCACGGCCTTATTGTATGTCAAGGTGGTGTATGAACGAATGGGTTATAAGAGCAAACAAAGAAATGATCACAACAGGTTATAATGTGGCTTTTTACTGGCTTCCCCAGTGATTTTAGCCACGTTCTGCTACTGTGCTTCAGCATATATATCATACCAAGGTGGCATAGCAGTTCAGACGTCTTTTGTCCTCGTCTTGTCGTGTCCTGTATATATATTTACAACTTTTTCACATACATTTTATTTTTATTTTCCATCAACTCATCTTCAAAACACTCTCCTGCAACCCGCCTCACCAATGTATATTTATAAAAAAGTATTATTTACCTCAGATCTGTAATCCTCCAAGAAGCTAGCCAGAAACTCCAAGAAGCTAGCCTGAAACTAGCCAGAAGCTAATCCAGAAGCTAGTTCAGAAGCTAGTTAGCTCCTCTACTGGCAAATCGTTAGTATTCAGCTAACCACGGTTTGTGGTCATCAGCGATCCTTTAGCTCGAAAATCTATCGCCAGTTCTGTACGGTGCAGCGCGGCTCGGAACGGAACATACCGGACCAATTTTTCTCTCCATGTCCCTGGATTTCGACTGCTCTCTGGACATTCATACCCGGATCTCACAGCTAGCTAGCTGCTATCCGTGTGACTATCGGCCTTCGTCGATTCCGGAGCAAACATAAATTATTCCGGAGGTAGCAAGCTCCGTCAATCACTCCTGAGTTCCATCAATCACACCTGGGCTGCAGTCACCTATCCGGACCCGTTTTACTGCCCTCGCGGAGCCCCACCGGGCCTTCACAACTGGACTGCCGACGTTATCTACCCGAAGGAGTTATTCGGCTGGCTCCTCCGTCGCGACGTTACCTGAACGCCCATCTGCGGCCTGCTAACCGTTAGCTGTCTTACCGGCTGCTATCTGAATAGACAATCGGACAATTTTTTTTTTTATTTTATTATTATTATTATGTTTTCTTCTTGGGCCTCTATAACTATATCTATTGTTTTTATTTTTGTTGTTGTTGTGTGATTTGGATTAATCCCCTCTACCACACGGAACCCCACTAATCTACTGACGGAACGCAAGAGGTGGCTAACAACAGACCTCCATCCTATGCTAGCTTGCTACCGATGCCCTGGCTAGCTGTCTAAATCACCAACCAACCTCTCCACTCACCGGACACTTTTGATCACTCGACTAAGCATGCCTCTCCTTAATGTCAATATGTCTTGTCCATTGCTGTTCTGGTTAGTGTTTATTGGCTTATTTCACTGTAGAGCCTCTAGTCCTGCTCACTATACCTTATCCAACCTATTAGTTCCACCACCCACACATGCAATGACATCTCCTGGTTTCAACGATGTTTCTAGAGACAATATCTCTCTCTTCATCACTCAATACCTAGGTTTACCTCCACTGTATTCACATCCTACCATACATTTGTCTGTACATTATACCTTGATGCTATTTTATCGCCCCCAGAAACCTCCTTTTACTCTATGTTCCAGACGTTCTAGACAACCAATTCTCATAGCTTTTAGCCGTACCCTTATTCTACTCCTCCTATGTTCCTCTGGCGATGTAGAGGTGAATCCAGGCCCTGCAGTGCCTAGCTCCACTCCTATTCCCCAGGCGCTCTCTTTTGACGACTTCTGTAACCGTAATAGCCTTGGTTTCATGCATGTTAACATTGGAAGCCTCCTCCCTAAGTTTGTTCTATTCACTGCTTTAGCACACTCTCAGCGATCACTGCCTCATTGCCTGCATCCGTAATGGGTCAGCGGTCAAACGACCTCCACTCATCACTGTAAAACGCTCCCTGAAACACTTCTGCGAGCAGGCCTTTCTAATCGACCTGGCCGGGGTATCCTGGAAGGATATTGATCTCATCCCGTCAGTAGAGGATGCCTGGATATTTTTTTAAATGCCTTCCTAACCATCTTAAATAAACATGCCCCATTCAAGAAATTTAGAACCAGGAACAGATATAGCCCTTGGTTCTCCCCAGACCTGACTGCCCTTAACCAACACAAAAACATCCTATGGCGTTCTGCATTAGCATCGAACAGCCCCCGTGATATGCAGCTGTTCAGGGAAGCTAGAAACCATTATACACAGGCAGTTAGAAAAGCCAAGGCTAGCTTTTTCAAGCAGAAATTTGCTTCCTGCAACACTAACTCAAAAATGTTCTGGGACACTGTAAAGTCCATGGAGAATAAGAACACCTCCTCCCAGCTGCCCACTGCACTGAAGATAGGAAACACTGTCACCACTGATAAATCCACCATAATTGAGAATTTCAATAAGCATTTTTCTACGGCTGGCCATGCTTTCCACCTGGCTACTCCTACCCCGGACAACAGCACTGCACCCCCAACAGCAACTCGCCCAAGCCTTCCCCATTTCTCCTTCTCCCAAATCCATTCAGCTGATGTTCTGAAAGAGCTGCAAAATCTGGACCCCTACAAATCAGCCGGGCTAGACAATCTGGACCCTTTCTTTCTAAAATTATCTGCCGAAATTGTTGCCACCCCTATTACTAGCCTGTTCAACCTCCCTTTCGTGTCGTCTGATATTCCCAAAGATTGGAAAGCAGCTGCGGTCATCCCCCTCTTCAAAGGGGGGGACACTCTTGACCCAAACTGCTACAGACCTATATCTATCCTACCGTGCCTTTCTAAGGTCTTCGAAAGCCAAGTCAACAAACAGATTACCGACCATTTCGAATCTCACCATACCTTCTCTGCTATGCAATCTGGTTTCAGAGCTGGTCATGGGTGCACCTCAGCCACGCTCAAGGTCCTAAACGATATCTTAACCGCCATCGATAAGAAACATTACTGTGCAGCCGTATTCATTGATTTGGCCAAGGCTTTCGACTCTGTCAATCGCCATATCCTCATCGGCAGACTCGACAGCCTTGGTTTCTCAAATGATTGCCTCGCCTGGTTCACCAACTACTTCTTTGATAGAGTTCAGTGTGTCAAATCGGAGGGTCTGCTGTCCGGACCTCTGGCAGTCTCTATGGGGGTGCCACAGGGTTCAATTCTTGGACCGACTCTCTTCTCTGTATACATCAATGAGGTCGCTCTTGCTGCTGGTGAGTCCCTGATCCACCTCTACGCAGACGACACCATTCTGTATACTTCCGGCCCTTCTTTGGACACTGTGTTAACAACCCTCCAGGCAAGCTTCAATGCCATACAACTCTCCTTCCGTGGCCTCCAATTGCTCTTAAATACAAGTAAAACTAAATGCATGCTCTTCAACCGATCGCTACCTGCACCTACCCGCCTGTCCAACATCACTACTCTGGACGGCTCTGACTTAGAATACGTGGACAACTACAAATACTTAGGTGTCTGGTTAGACTGTAAACTCTCCTTCCAGACCCATATCAAACATCTCCAATCCAAAGTTAAATCTAGAATTGGCTTCCTATTTCGCAACAAAGCATCCTTCACTCATGCTGCCAAACATACCCTTGTAAAACTGACCATCCTACCAATCCTCGACTTTGGCAATGTCATTTACAAAATAGCCTCCAATACCCTACTCAACAAATTGGATGCAGTCTATCACAGTGCAATCCGTTTTATCACCAAAGCCCCATATACTACCCACCATTGTGACCTGTACGCTCTCGTTGGCTGGCCCTCGCTTCATACTCGTCGCCAAACCCACTGGCTCCATGTCATCTACAAGACCCTGCTAGGTAAAGTCCCCCCTTATCTCAGCTCGCTGGTCACCATAGCATCTCCCACCTGTAGCACACGCTCCAGCAGGTTTATCTCTCTAGTCACCCCCAAAACCAATTCTTTCTTTGGCCGCTTCTCCTTCCAGTTCTCTGCTGCCAATGACTGGAACGAACTACAAAAATCTCTGAAACTGGAAACACTTATCTCCCTCACTAGCTTTAAGCACCAACTGTCAGAGCAGCTCACAGATTACTGCACCTGTACATAGCCCACCTATAATTTAGCCCAAACAACTACCTCTTTCCCAACTGTATTTAATTTTAATTTATTTATTTATTTTGCTCCTTTGCACCCCATTATTTTTATTTCTACTTTGCACATTCTTCCATTGCAAAACTACCATTCCAGTATTTTACTTGCTATATTGTATTTACTTTGCCATCATGGCCTTTTTTGCCTTTACCTCCCTTCTCACCTCATTTGCTCACATTGTATATAGACTTGTTTATACTGCATTATTGACTGTATGTTTGTTTTTACTCCATGTGTAACTCTGTGTCGTTTTATCTGTCGAACTGCTTTGCTTTATCTTGGCCAGGTCGCAATTGTAAATGAGAACTTGTTCTCAACTTGCCTACCTGGTTAAATAAAGGTAAAATAAAATAATAAATAAATATGATACCCTCTGTACTACTGTAACCCTGGAAACCTCAACCTGCCTCTCTCGCACCGGACATTTCTGATCCCCAGTCTCATGGACTCCCCTACAATTAACACATACCACTACTTTCCCCAATGCTACACATGTCTGATCCCCAGCCTCATGGACTCCCCTACAATTAACACATACCACTACTTTCCCCAATGCTACACATGTCTGATCCCCAGCCTCATGGACTCCTCTACAATTAACACATACCACTACTTTCCCCAATGCTACACATGTCTGATCCCCAGCCTCATGGACTCCCCTACAATTAACACATACCACTACTTTCCCCAATGCTACACATGTCTGATCCCCAGCCTCATGGACTCCCCTACAATTAACACATACCACTACTTTCCCCAATGCTACACATGTCTGATCCCCAGCCTCATGGACTCCCCTACAATTAACACATACCACTACTTTCCCCAATGCTACACATTTCTTTGTCGCATGCCCTTCTGCACACTTCACACACCTAGGAACCTCCCTCCTACACACTGCTGCCACATGTCCATTTGCTTGACACCTGTAACAACGTAATGGATTAGGCACAAAAGCTCGTACAGGATAACTTGTATATGCTGATAGCACTTTGTCGGGCAATGACTCAACATGAAAACTCAAAAGGACAGACTATGACTCAACATGAAAACTCAAAAGGACAGACTATGACTCAACATGAAAACTCAAAAGGACAGACTATGACTCAACATGAAAACACAAAAGGACAGACTATGACTCAACATAAACTCAAAAGGACAGACTATGACTCAACATGAAAACTCAAAAGGACAAACTATGAGTCAACATGAAAACTCAAAAGGACAGACTATGAGTCAACATGAAAACTCAAAAGGACAGACTATGACTCAACATGAAAACTCAAAAGGACAGACTATGACTCCTCTGTCACGTGGCACCAAACGACGAGCATCACAAGCACCGGGAATCTTCCCCTTTTGTTTTGTCTACTTTCATATTTACAGCTATCCCAGTAATCACTCCTTTCAATGGTGTACTTTTCTTTAGAGCAAAACCATTCACATCTCTTTTCCCCATTTGTGTAACGCGGAGCGCCTGTTCCCTCTGATCAGCAGAAACACAAACAATTATCACACCACCTCTTCTGGTTACCTTCACCAACTCCACAGCACCCAACTCTGTTTTCCCCCACTCTGAAACCACATATGGATCAGCCAAAAGACAGGGGTCCACTTTCTTCAAACATTTCACTCCTACCATCACAGACTCATCTTTATCCTGACCATCATTATATCACTCCTACCATCACAGACTCATCTTTATCCTGACCATCATTATATCACTCCTACCATCACAGACTCATCTTTATCCTGACCATCATTATATCACTCCTACCATCACAGACTCATCTTTATCCTGACCATCATTATATCACTCCTACCATCACAGACTCATCTTTACCCTGACCATCATTATATCACTCCTACCATCACAGACTCATCTTTACCCTGACCGTCATTATATCACTCCTACCATCACAGACTCATCTTTACCTGACCATCATTATATCACTCCTACCATCAGACTCATCTTTACCCTGACCATCATTATATCACTCCTACCATCACAGACATCTTTATCCTGACCATCATTATATCACTCCTACCATCACAGACTCATCTTTATCCTGACCATCAAGCCTCGGGCTCCGAGAAGTTCACCACACCGGCCACCTCCTATAATTCGCACTAATTCCCTTCCATTTCTCCACCTGTCTTCGATCCGGCTTACGGCTCACTCTGCTTATGCTTTCTACCATTCTTCTTTAACAAACCATCTCCAATTGGTTTTTGCCATCTTCAACCAATTCAAGCTCACTCTTCCCTCCCTCACCCTCTTCCCTTCCTCACTCTCTTCCACCTCCCTCACCCTCTTCCACCTCCCTCACCCTCTTCCACCTCCCTCACCCTCTTCCACCTCCCTCACCCTCTTCCACCTCCCTCTCCCTCTTCCACCTCCCTCACCCTCTTCCCTCCCTCACCCTCTTCCACCTCCCTCACCCTCTTCCCTCCCTCACCCTCCCTCACCCTCTTCCGTCCCTCACCCTCTTCCCTCCCTCACCCTCTTCCACCTCCTCACCCTCTTCCGTCCCTCACCCTCTTCCCTCCCTCACCCTCTTCCACCTCCTCACCCTCTTCCATCCCTCACCCTCTCCCTCCCTCACCCTCTTCCCTCCCTCACCCTCTTCCACCTCCTCCACCTCTCTTTTTCCCTCCTTCCTCTTCCGTCCCTCACCCTCTCCCTCCCTCACCCTCTTCCACCTCCTCCACCTCTCTTTTTCCCTCCTTCCTCTTCCGTCCCTCACCCTCTTCCCTCCCTCACCCTCTTCCACCTCCTCCACCTCTCTTTTTTCCCTCCTTCCTCTTCCGTATTCCAATTGAGGGATATTATTATGTGACAGTAGTTTTATTAGTAAAACACAAACAAACAAGGAAAACACTCCATTTATTACATTTCAGATGTGAATCAGCATTCCTTCCATTCCTTCCATGATGACCAGCTCAAACACCATAAGAACAACAATCCTCATTCAGTTATATTCATTGTACTTTGACCATCCAGATTTTACTAATGATTCTTCCAAGAAAAAACAAACAGACTCTAATTTCCTCAAATACACCAGTTATTATGATGCACCAGTTATTATAATGCACCAGTTATTATGATGTACCAGTTATTATAATGCACCAGTTATTATGATGTACCAGTTATTATGATGCACCAGTTATTATAATGCACCAGTTATTATGATGTACCAGTTATTATGATGTACCAGTTATTATGATGCACCAGTTATTATAATGCACCAGTTATTATGATGTACCAGTTATTATGATGTACCAGTTATTATAATGCACCAGTTATTATGATGTACCAGTTATTATGATGTATCAGTTATTATGATGCACCAGTTATTATGATGTACCAGTTATTATGATGTACCAGTTATTATGATGTACCAGTTATTATGATGTACCATTTATTATGATGCACCAGTTATTATAATGCACCAGTTATTATGATGTACCAGTTATTATGTACCAGTTATTATAATGCACCAGTTATTATGATGTACCAGTTATTATGATGTACCAATAATTATAATGCACCAGTTATTATGATGTACCAGTTATTATGATGTATCAGTTATTATGATGCACCAGTTATTATGATGTACCAGTTATTATGATGTACCAGTTATTATGATGTACCAGTTATTATGATGTACCATTTATTATGATGCACCAGTTATTATAATGCACCAGTTATTATGATGTACCAGTTATTATGTACCAGTTATTATAATGCACCAGTTATTATGATGTACCAGTTATTATGATGTACCAGTTATTATGATGTACCAGTTATTATGATGTACCAGTTATTATGATGTATCAGTTATTATGATGTACCAGTTATTATGATGTACCAGTTATTATGATGCACCAGTTATTATGATGCACCAGTTATTATGATGCACCAGTTATTATGATGTACCAGTTATTATGATGTACCAGTTATTATGATGTACCAGTTATTATGATGTACCAGTTATTATGATGCACCAGTTATTATGATGCACCAGTTATTATGATGTACCAGTTATTATGATGTACCAGTTATTATGATGCACCAGTTATTATGATGTACCAGTTATTATGATATATCAGTTATTATGATGTACCAGTTGTTATGATGCACCAGTTATTATGAGAAACATCTAAGACACCGATAAGCTGAGAAGCACAAACGTTATCTAATTGATCCAGAGTTCATATGCATATTCATATGCATCATATGCAGGCAGGTGTGGTGGAGGTGATAGTCTTCTCACTGGTAGAGGTCGTCCTCTACCTCGTCTCTGAACTGCCCCCCTGCCCCCGACCCTTGACCTCCGGACTGAGAGCCAGAGGGGAACCTGAGGAGAAAGAGAGGTCAGTGTAAGAGAAGTGTGTCTGTGTTTGTGTGTGTGTGTGCATACTTGCATATGAAAGTGTGAGCGTACAGTATGTGTGAATGTGTGTGTGTGCCTGTGTGTGTGTGTGTGCATATGAAAGTGTGAGTGTGTGTGTGTGCATATGAAAGTGTGTGTGTGTGTGTGCATATGAAAGTGTGAGCATACAGTATGTGTGTGAGTGTGTGTGTGTGTGTACATACCTGAAGTTCCCAAAGCCTCTGCTCTGCTGTAGTGTCTGGGCGAACATCTCATACTTCCTGATATCGTTGTCGCTGACGGAGCGCCGGGCGAACCTCATGGCCTCTTCAAAGTGATCCTTCCTGATCTCTGGAACAGGGTCACAGTCCTCATCCTGGACAGAGGAGGAGAGGGGGGGGGGGTGCAGAAAGAGAGAGAGGGAGGTTGGGTGGGTGGGTGTGTGTGTGCGTTGTGTATACAAGGTTTAATGTGTGAGGTAGACAGTGTGTGAAACACAGTGTGATGTACTGTATGTGAGATGCAGTGTTGGTTGTGTAACAGCTGGGGGATTTGGCTGTCGATCTGTCCCTCTCTCCGTCTGTCTCTATGTCTACCTGTCTGTCTCTCTGTCCGTCTGTCTGGCTGTCGATCTGTCCCTCTCTCCATCTGTCTCTATGTCTACCTGTCTGTCTCTCTGTCCATCTGTCTGTCTGTCTATCTGACCATCTCTATAGTGTGTGTGTGAGCTGCAGTGTTATTAGTGGTGTAACAGCAGACTGTCAGTCGGTCCGTCCGTCGGTCCGTCCATCCATCTCACCATGGCGGTGCCTGGGTGGGTCTGTCTCTGGCGCTCTGCTTTGATCTCAGCCTCTATGGCCTCTCTGATGGCCAGCTTACAGGCCCTCTGGCAGATCTCTGTCAGGTCTGCCCCACTGAAACCCTGGGTGATACCAGACAGGTAGGCCAGGTCTACATCCTGGTGTGTGTCGTTGTGAGAGGAGAGGGGTGGGGAAGAGAGAGAGAGGAGAGGGGAGGGGGGAGAGAGAGGAGAGGGGGGAGAGAGAGGAGAGGGGAGAGGGGAGGGGGGAGAGAGAGGAGAGGGGGAGAGAGGAGAGGGGGAGAGAGAGGAAGAAAGGGGAGAGAGAGAGGAAGAAAGGGGAGAGAGAGAGGAAGAAAGGGGAGAGAGAGAGGAAGAAAGGGGAGAGAGAGGAAGAAAGGGGAGAGAGGAGAGGGGAGGGGGAGAGAGAGGAGAGGGGGAGAGAGAGGAGAGGGGGAGAGGGGAGGGGGGAGAGAGAGGAGAGGGGGAGAGAGAGGAGAGGGGGAGAGAGAGGAAGAAAGGGGAGAGAGAGAGGAAGAAAGGGGAGAGAGAGAGGAAGAAAGGGGAGAGAGAGAGGAAGAAAGGGGAGAGAGAGAGGAAGAAAGGGGAGAGAGAGGAAGAAAGGGGAGAGAGGAGAGGGGAGGGGGGAGAGAGAGGAGAGGGGGAGAGAGAGGAGAGGGAGAGGAGGGGGAGGGGGGGGAGAGAGAGGAGAGGGAGAGAGAGAGGAGAGGGGGAGAGAGAGGAAGAAAGGGGAGAGAGAGAGGAAGAAAGGGGAGAGAGAGAGGAAGAAAGGGGAGAGAGAGAGGAAGAAAGGGGAGAGACAAAAATAGTTCATTATTATTATCATCATCATTATTATCGTGTGTCTGTGTGCCTGTGTGTCTGTGTGCCTGTGTGTCTGTGTGTCTGTGTGCCTGTGTGCCTGTGTGCCTGTGTGTCTGTGTGCCTGTGTGCCTGTGTGTCTGTGTGCCTGTGTGTCTGTGTGCCTGTGTGTCTGTGTGCCTGTGTGCCTGTGTGTCTGTGTGCCTGTGTGCCTGTGTGTCTGTGTGCCTGTGTGCCTGTGTGCCTGTGTGCCTGTGTGCCTGTGTGTCTACCCTGTCTTTCTTGTAGTATTAAATCATGTTTGTTGGTTAGGAAGGGGTTATATGGCACGGACCTAGGAAGAAAGGAATGTATGTGGAGATAAGAGAGGACAGGGAGAGCTCCTCCAGGGTTATATGGCATGGACCTAGAAGAAAGGAATGTATGTGGAGATAAGAGAGGACAGGGAGAGCTCCTCCAGGGTTATATAGCATGGACCTAGAAGAAAGGAATGTATGTGGAGATAAGAGAGGACAGGGAGAGCTCCTCCAGGGTTATATGGCACGGACCTAGAAGAAAGGAATGTATGTGGAGATAAGAGAGGACAGGGAGAGCTCCTCCAGGGTTATATAGCATGGACCTAGAAGAAAGGAATGTATGTGGAGATAAGAGAGGACAGGGAGAGCTCCTCCAGGGTTATGGTGTCTGGGGGAGCCTGGTCAGTTGAGGGGTTATAAACTGTGATTAGACTCATGTGAAAATCCCTGTTGGTGTGTATGTGTGTGTGTAGTTTAGGATGATATAAGAAGGAATGGATTTGTGAAAACTTTAGAGCTCTCGCAAATAAACTGGGACCTGATCAATTGTGAGCTGGGAATTCTGTGTGTTTTATTTAAGAGCAGAACTTTACAACCTCTGGGTATCAGACAGATGAAGATCATTGGAATTTATGAACACGGATTCAATAATTACTTGACAGTGTCTGTGTCTGTGTGTGTGTCTATGTGTCTATGCGTCTTTGTGTGTGTCTGTGTCTGTGTGTGTCTGTGTGTGTGTCTGTGTCTGTGTGTGTCTGTGTGTGTGTGTATCTGTGTCTATGCGTCTTTGTGTGTGTCTGTGTCTTTGTGTGTGTCTATGTGTGTCTATATGTGTGTATCTGTGTCTATGTGTGTGTATGTCTTTGTGTGTGTATGTCTATGTGAGTGTGTGTCTATGTGTGTGTGTGTGTCTATGTGTGTGTGTGTGTCTATGTGTGTGTGTGTGTGTGTGTGTGTGTCTGTGTGTCTATGTGTGTGTGTGTCTATGTGTGTGTGTGTGTGTGTGTGTGTGTGTGTGTGTGTGTGTGTGTGTGTGTGTGTGTGTGTGTGTGTGTGTCTGTGTGTCTGTGTTGTGTGTCTGTGTGTCTGTGTGTGTGTGTCTATGTGTGTGTATGTCTATGTGTGTCTATGTGTGTGTGTGTGTGTCTATGTGTGTGCGCGTGTCTCTGTCTGTGAGTGTCTATGTGTGTCTGTGTCTGTGTGTGTGCGAGTCCATGTGTGAGTGTGTGTGTGTACTGACTCTGGCGATGGGGGACTTGCGTAGGTTTGCGTTGAGGATGGCAGTACGGGAGGCTGTGTCTGGTAGAGGGATGTAGATGAGCTGATCCAGCCTCCCTGGACGGAGGATAGCAGAGTCTATTATATCAGGTCTGGAGGGGGAGGATAACAGAGTCTATTATATCAGGTCTGAAGGATAACAGAGTCTATTATATCAGGTCTGGAGGATAACAGAGTCTATTATATCAGGTCTGGAGGATAACAGAGTCTATATCAGGTCTGGAGGGGGGAGGATAGCAGAGTCTATTATATCAGGTCTGGAGGGGGGAGGATAACAGAGTCTATTATATCAGGTCTGGAGGATAGCAGAGTCTATTATATCAGGTCTGGAGGATAACAGAGTCTATTATATCAGGTCTGGAGGATAACAGAGTCTATTATATCAGGTCTGGAGGATAACAGAGTCTATTATATCAGGTCTGGAGGATAGCAGAGTCTATAATATCAGGTCTGGAGGGGGGAGGACAGCAGAGTCTATTATATCAGGTCTGGAGGATAACAGAGTCTATTATATCAGGTCTGGAGGGGGGAGGATAGCAGAGTCTATTATATCAGGTCTGGAGGATAACAGAGTCTATTATATCAGGTCTGGAGGATAACAGAGTCTATTATATCAGGTCTGGAGGATAGCAGAGTCTATTATATCAGGTCTGGAGGGGGGAGGATAACAGAGTCTATTATATCAGGTCTGGAGGGGGGAGGATAACAGAGTCTATTATATCAGGTCTGGAGGATAGCAGAGTCTATTATATCAGGTCTGGAGGATAACAGAGTCTATAATATCAGGTCTGGAGGATAGCAGAGTCTATTATATCAGGTCTGGAGGATAACAGAGTCTATTATATCAGGTCTGGAGGGGGGAGGATAACAGAGTCTATTATATCAGGTCTGGAGGATAGCAGAGTCTATTATATCAGGTCTGGAGGATAACAGAGTCTATTATATCAGGTCTGGAGGGGGGAGGATAACAGAGTCTATTATATCAGGTCTGGAGGATAACAGAGTCTATTATATCAGGTCTGGAGGGGGGAGGATAGCAGAGTCTATTATATCAGGTCTGGAGGATAACAGAGTCTATAATATCAGGTCTGGAGGGGTGAGGATAACAGAGTCTATTATATCAGGTCTGGAGGATAACAGAGTCTATTATATCAGGTCTGGAGGGGGGGGGATAACAGAGTCTATTATATCAGGTCTGGAGGATAACAGAGTCTATTATATCAGGTCTGGAGGGGGGAGGATAACAGAGTCTATTATATCAGGTCTGGAGGATAACAGAGTCTATTATATCAGGTCTGGAGGGGGGAGGATAGCAGAGTCTATTATATCAGGTCTGGAGGATAACAGAGTCTATTATATCAGGTCTGGAGGATAACAGAGTCTATTATATCAGGTCTGGAGGATAGCAGAGTCTATTATATCAGGTCTGGAGGGGGGGGATAGCAGAGTCTATTATATCAGGTCTGGAGGATAACAGAGTCTATTATATCAGGTCTGGAGGATAACAGAGTCTATTATATCAGGTCTGGAGGGGGGAGGATAGCAAAGTATATTATATCAGGTCTGGAGGATAACAGAGTCTATAATATCAGGTCTGGAGGGTGAGGATAACAGAGTCTATTATATCAGGTCTGGAGGATAACAGAGTCTATTATATCAGGTCTGGAGGGGGGAGGATAACAGAGTCTATAATATCAGGTCTGGAGGATAACAGAGTCTATTATATCAGGTCTGGAGGGGGGAGGATAACAGAGTCTATTATATCAGGTCTGGAGGATAACAGAGTCTATAATATCAGGTCTGGAGGGGGGAGGATAACAGCGTCTATTATATCAGGTCTGGAGGGGGGGAGGATAGCAGAGTCTATTATATCAGGTCTGGAGGATAACAGAGTCTATTATATCAGGTCTGGAGGGGGGAGGATAACAGAGTCTATTATATCAGGTCTGGAGGATAACAGAGTCTATTATATCAGGTCTGGACGGGGGAGGATAACAGAGTCTATTATATCAGGTCTGGAGGATAGCAGAATCTATTATATCAGGTCTGGAGGGGGGGAGGATAACAGAGTCTATTATATCAGGTCTGGAGGGGGGGAGGATAACAGAGTCTATTATATCAGGTCTGGAGGATAACAGAGTCTATTATATCAGGTCTGGAGGATAACAGAGTCTATTATATCAGGTCTGGAGGGGGGAGGATAACAGAATCTATTATATCAGGTCTGGAGGGGGGAGGATAACAGAGTCTATTATATCAGGTCTGGAGGGGGGAGGATAACAGAGTCTATTATATCAGGTCTGGAGGATAACAGAGTCTATTATATCAGGTCTGGAGGATAACAGAGGCTATTATATCAGGTCTGGAGGGGGAGGATAACAGAGTCTATTATATCAGGTCTGGAGGATAACAGAGTCTATTATATCAGGTCTGGAGGATAACAGAGTCTATTATATCAGGTCTGGAGGGGGGAGGATAACAGAGTCTATTATATCAGGTCTGGAGGGGGAGGATAACAGAGTCTATTATATCAGGTCTGGAGGATAACAGAGTCTATTATATCAGGTCTGGAGGGGGGAGGATAGCAGAATCTATTATATCAGGTCTGGAGGGGGGAGGATAGCAGAGTCTATTATATCAGGTCTGGAGGATAACAGAGTCTATTATATCAGGTCTGGAGGGGGGAGGATAACAGAGTCTATTATATCAGGTCTGGAGGATAGCAGAATCTATTATATCAGGTCTGGAGGGGGGAGGATAACAGAGTCTATTATGTCAGGTCTGGAGGGGGGAGGATAACAGAATATATTATATCAGGTCTGGAGGGGGGAGGATAACATAGTCTATTATATCAGGTCTGGAGGATAACAGAGTCTATTATATCAGGTCTGGAGGGGGGAGGATAACAGAGTCTATTATATCAGGTCTGGAGGATAACAGAGTCCCTCTACCTGTTGGTAGCTCCTATAATAAAGACCCCCCCCCCCACATCCCTCTACCTGTTGGTAGCTCCTATAATAAAGACCCCCCCACATCCCTCTACCTGTTGGTAGCTCCTATAATAAAGACCCCCCCCCCCCCCCCCCCACATCCCTCTACCTGTTGGTAGCTCCTATAATAAAGACCTCCCCCCCACCACATCCCTCTACCTGTTGGTAGCTCCCATAATAAAGACCCCCCCCATCCCTCTACCTGTTGGTAGCTCCTATAATAAAGACCCCCCCACCCACATCCCTCTACCTGTTGGTAGCTCCTATAATAAAGACCCCCCCCCCTATAATAAAGACCCCCCCCCCCCCCCCCACATCCCTCTACCTGTTGGTAGCTCCTATAATAAAGACCCCCCCCACATCCCTCTACCTGTTGGTAGCTCCTATAATAAAGACTCCCCCCCCCATCCCTCTACCTGTTGGTAGCTCCTATAATAAAGACCCCCCCCACATCCCTCTACCTGTTGGTAGCTCCTATAATAAAGACCCCCCCCCACATCCCTCTACCTGTTGGTAGCTCCTATAATAAAGACCCCCCCCCATCCCTCTACCTGTTGGTAGCTCCTATAATAAAGACCCCCCCCCCATCCCTCTACCTGTTGGTAGCTCCTATAATAAAGACCCCCCCCACATCCCTCTACCTGTTGGTAGCTCCTATAATAAAGACCTCCCCCCCACCACATCCCTCTACCTGTTGGTAGCTCCTATAATAAAGACCCCCCACCCACATCCCTCTACCTGTTGGTAGCTCCTATAATAAAGCCCCCCCCCCACATCCCTCTACCTGTTGGTAGCTCCTATAATAAAGACCCCCCCCCCCCCACATCCCTCTACCTGTTGGTAGCTCCTATAATAAAGACCCCCCCCCCCCATCCCTCTACCTGTTGGTAGCTCCTATAATAAAGACCCCCCCACATCCCTCTACCTGTTGGTAGCTCCTATAATAAAGACCCCCCCCCACATCCCTCTACCTGTTGGTAGCTCCTATAATAAAGACCCCCCCCCCCCACATCCCTCTACCTGTTGGTAGCTCCTATAATAAAGACCCCCCCCCCCCCCCCCCCACATCCCTCTACCTGTTGGTAGCTCCTATAATAAAGCCCCCCCCCCCCCACATCCCTCTACCTGTTGGTAGCTCCTATAATAAAGACCCCCCCCCACATCCCTCTACCTGTTGGTAGCTCCTATAATAAAGACCCCCCCCCCCCCCCCACATCCCTCTAACTGTTGGTAGCTCCTATAATAAAGACCCCCCCCCCCCCCCCACATCCCTCTACCTGTTGGTAGCTCCTATAATAAAGACCCCCCCACATCCCTCTACCTGTTGGTAGCTCCTATAATAAAGACCCCCCCACATCCCTCTACCTGTTGGTAGCTCCTATAATAAAGACCCCCCCCCACCACATCCCTCTACCTGTTGGTAGCTCCTATAATAAAGACGTTCTTCTTGTTGGACATTCCGTCCATCTCCGTGAGGATCTGGTTGATGACCCTGTCGGCCGCGCCCCCTGCGTCCCCGGCTCCGCCCCCTCTGGACTTGGCAATGGAGTCCAGCTCGTCAAAGAACAGGATGCAGGGGGCCGCCTGTCTGGCCTGGGGTTAGAGGTCAGGGAATAGGAGGTTAGGAAAGAACAGATTGCAGGATGCCACCTGTCTGGCAGGAGGTCAGATGATAGAGGTCAGAGGTCAGGAATGTATTTGTCTAGAAGATCTATGTCACTATTATGTCAGTCTACATAATCGTCGATGATGTCCTTGATGTTGGTTTTTGTCTCTCCAAACCACATGGCTATGTCACTGCTATGTCAGGCTATGTCAAATCAAATCAAATCAAATCAAATCAAATCAAATTTATATATAGCCCTTCGTACATCAGCTGATATCTCAAAGTGCTGTACAGAAACCCAGCCTAAAACCCCAAACAGCAAGCAATGCAGGTGTAGAAGCACGGTATGTCACTGCTACGTCAGGCTATGCCACTGCTATGTGGTACCTTGTCGAAGACGTCCCTGACATTAGCCTCTGACTCTCCGAACCACATGGTGAGCAGCTCAGGTCCCTTGATGGAGATGAAGTTGGCCTGGCACTCGTTAGCAATCGCCTTGGCTAGCAGGGTCTTTCCACAGCCTGGGAAGAGAGAGAGACAGGGTGTGTGTGTGTGTGTGTGTGCGCGCGTGTCTGTGTGTGTGTGTGTGTGTGTGTGTGTGTGTGCGCGCATGTGTGTGTGTACTGCATGTGTGCTCTGACCTGGGGGTCCATAGAATAACACTCCTCGTGACGGGGTCATACCGAACTTCAGGAACTTATCTGGGTACTCCACCGGGTACTGGGAGAGAGGGGGGAGGGAGGAGGAGAGAGAAGGAGGGAGGGAGGAGAGGAGGGAGGGAGGGAGGAGAGAGAGGGAGGGAGGATAGGGAGGGAGGAGAGAGGGGGGAGGGAGGGAGGGAGGAGAGAGGGGGGAGGGAGGGAGGATGAGAGAGGGGGGGGGGGGAGAAAGGGGGGAGGAGAGGGAGGGAGGCAGTGAGGGAGGCAGTGAGGGAGAGAGGGAGGGAGGGTCAAGAAAAGCACTTAGACAAAACTGACCAATAGAGACAACTTCATTCTATTCCACACCCACAACACCTAGGCCTATGTGGCTGGTATTTGGCCTCTGACCACAATATCAGCCATGTCCTGTTGAATCAGAACTGCTGTTTTCAGCCACTAGTCTTTACTGTCTTTACTCAGCTGTTCAGGCTATAGAGGTGTGTGTGTGTGTGTTACCTGTTGAAATACAGGTGTGTGTGTGTGTGTGTTATCTGTTGAGATACAGGTGTGTGTGTGTGTTACCTGTTGAGATACAGGTGTGTGTGTGTATGTTACCTGTTGAGATACAGGTGTGTGTGTGTGTGTTACCTGTTGAGATACAGGTGTGTGTGTGTCTTACCTGTTGAGATACAGGTGTGTGTGTGTTACCTGTTGAGATACAGGTGTGTGTGTGTTACCTGTTGAGATACAGGTGTGTGTGTGTTACCTGTTGAGATGCAGGTGTGTGTGTGTTACCTGTTGAGATGCAGGTGTGTGTGTGTTACCTGTTGAGATACAGGTGTGTGTGTGTGTTACCTGTACTAGTTCCTGCAGTTCTCTCTTGACCTCTCCCAGTCCTCCTATATCCTCCCAGTTAACATTAGGAACCTCCACTACTGTCTCCCTCAGAGCTGACGGGTTACTCTGCCCCAACGCCCACTGGAGGGAGAGAGGAGGAGGGAGGGAGGGAGGGAGGGAGGAGGAAGGAAGGAAGGAAGGAAGGAAGGAAGGAAGGAAGGAAGGAAGGAAGGAAGGAAGGAAGGAAGGAAGGAAGGAAGGAAGGAAGGAAGGAAGGAAGGAAGGAAGGAAGGAAGGAAGGAAGGAAGGGAGAGGGAGATGGACAATGAGGTGAGCAGGTCTATATTGTGTGTGTGGTTGAGTGTGTGTCTGTGCTGCTGCCACTAACCCTGAAGTCATCGTTGGTAACTGCCAGTGAGTTGAGCAGTTCAGCATCAATGGTGTCGTCCTCTAGGTCAATCAGGGTCATCTTCTTCCTGATGGCCTGCAGAGCCGCCTCAGAACACAGAGCTGCCAGATCTGACCCCACATGGCCATGCGCATCCATGGAAACCTACCAGGAAGCACAGTACAATGAATGAGTCAAACTTTATTGTCCTTTATTGTTCACTGGCACAAAACATTCCCCAGTCATGGCACCCTATTCCCTACATAGTGCACTATTCCCTACATAGTGCACTACTTTAGACCAGAGCCCTATTCCCTATATTGTACACTACTTTAGACCAGAGCCCTATTCCCTATATAGTGCACTACATTAGACCAGAGCCCTATTCCCTACATAGTGCACTACTTTAGACCAGAGCCCTATTCCCTATATAGTGCACTACTTTAGACTAGAGCCCTATTCCCTATATAGTGCACTACTTTAGACTAGAGCCCTATTCCCTATATAGTGCACTACTTTAGACCAGAGCCCTATTCCCTATATAGTGCACTACTTTAGACCAGAGCCCTATTCCCTATATAGTGCACTACTTTTGACCTCCCCATCTCTCCCCTCTCCTCCCCCTTCCCAATCTCTCACCCTGCCCCCCACCCACCATCTCTCCCCTCTCTTCCTCCTCCTCATCTCTCCTCTCTCCCCCATCTCTCCCCTCTCATCTCCCCCCCCCTCCCCTCTCCTCACCCCCCCCCCCCCCCCCACCACCCCCCACCCCTCCCCTCTCCTCACCCTCTCCAGGTCCACGTCGTCAGATAGCTTCATGTTCTTGGTGTGAATCTGCAGTATCTCCAGTCTACCAGTGGAGTCTGGGATGCCGATGTCGATCTCTCTGTCAAACCTGCCTGAGTTCCAGAGACAGGTCTTAACTAACTAGTGTGTGTGTGTGTGTGTGTGTGTGTGTGTGTGTGTGTGTGTGTGTGTGTGTGTGTGTGTGTGTGTGTGTGTGTGTGAGTGTGTGTTTCTCTAACCAAAGCGTCTCAGGGCAGGGTCGATGCTGTTGGGTCTGTTGGTGGCTGCCATGACGATAACGTGAGTTCTCTGCTTCAGTCCATCCATCAGGGTGAGGAGCTGTGATACGATACGCCTCTCCACCTCCCCATGGGTCTGACCACACACACACACACACACACACAAACACAAAGTTATCACACAAACAATCATGTATGCAAGCATGCACAGTTGTCACACACACACACACACACACACACACACACACACACACACACACACACACACACACACACACACACACACACACACACACACACACACACACACACACACAGTAGTGGAAAGTACTTCAGTAAAAATATTTTCAAGTACTACTTCAGTACTCTAAGTTACTATTTATATTTTTCCAACTTTTACTTCACTACATTCCTAAATAAAAGTATGTACTATTTACTCCGTACATTTCCTCTGACACCCAAAAGTACACGTTCGTTTTGAATGCCTAGCAAGACAGGAACATGGTCCAATTCACACACTTATCAAGAGAACATCCCTGATCATCCCTACTGCCTCTGATCTGGTGGACACACTAAACAGAGAACATCCCTGGTCATCCCTACTGCCTCTGATCTGGTGGACTCACTAAACAGAGAACATCCCTGGTCATCCCTACTGCCTCTGATCTGGTGGACACACTAAACAGAGAACATCCCTGGTCATCCCTACTGCCTCTGATCTGGTGGACTCACTAAACAGAGAACATCCCTGATCATCCCTACTGCCTCTGATCTGGAGGACTCACTAAACAGAGAACATCCCTGGTCATCCCTACTGACTCTGATCTGGTGGAAACACTAAACAGAGAACATCCCTGGTCATCCCTACTGCCTCTGATCTGGAGGACACACTAAACAGAGAACATCCCTGTTCATCCCTACTGCCTCTGATCTGGAGGACTCACTAAACAGAGAACATCCCTGGTCATCCCTACTGCCTCTGATCTGGTGGACACACTAAACAGAGAACATCCCTGGTCATCCCTACTGCCTCTGATCTGGTGGACTCACTAAACAGAGAACATCCCTGATCATCCCTACTGCCTCTGATCTGGAGGACTCACTAAACAGAGAACATCCCTGGTCATCCCTACTGACTCTGATCTGGTGGAAACACTAAACAGAGAACATCCCTGGTCATCCCTACTGCCTCTGATCTGGAGGACTCACTAAACAGAGAACATCCCTACTGCCTCTGATCTGGAGTACACACTAAACAGAGAACATCCCTGGTCATCCCTACTGCCTCTGATCTGGTGGACACACTAAACAGAGAACATCCCTGGTCATCCCTACTGACTCTGATCTGGTGGACTCACTAAAGAGAGAACATCCCTGTTTATCCCTACTGCCTCTGATCTGGTGGACTCACTAAACAGAGAACATCCCTGGTCATCCCTACTGCCTCTGATCTGGTGGACTCACTAAACAGAGAACATCCCTGGTTCATCCCTACTGACTCTGATCTGGTGGACTCACTAAACAGAGAACATCCCTGATCATCCCTACTGACTCTGATCTGGTGGACTCACTAAACAGAGAACATCCCTACTGACTCTGATCTGGTGGACTCACTAAACAGAGAACATCCCTGGTCATCCCTACTGACTCTGATCTGGTGGACTCACTAAACAGAGAACATCCCTGGTTCATCCCTACTGACTCTGATCTGGTGGACTCACTAAACAGAGAACATCCCTGATCATCCCTACTGACTCTGATCTGGTGGACTCACTAAACAGAGAACATCCCTGGTCATCCCTACTGACTCTGATCTGGTGGACTCACTAAACAGAGAACATCCCTGGTTCATCCCTACTGACTCTGATCTGGTGGACTCACTAAACAGAGAACATCCCTACTGACTCTGATCTGGTGGACTCACTAAACAGAGAACATCCCTACTGACTCTGATCTGGTGGACTCACTAAACAGAGAACATCCCTACTGACTCTGATCTGGTGGACTCACTAAACAGAGAACATCCCTGGTCATCCCTACTGACTCTGATCTGGTGGACTCACTAAACAGAGAACATCCCTGGTCATCCCTACTGCCTCTGATCTGGTGGACTCACTAAACAGAGAACATCCCTGGTCATCCCTACTGACTCTGATCTGGTGGACTCACTAAACAGAGAACATCCCTGGTCATCCCTACTGACTCTGATCTGGTGGACTCACTAAACAGAGAACATCCCTGGTCATCCCTACTGCCTCTGATCTGGTGGACACACTAAACAGAGAACATCCCTGTTCATCCCTACTGCCTCTGATCTGGTGGACTCACTAAACAGAGAACATCCCTGGTCATCCCTACTGCCTCTGATCTGGTGGACACACTAAACAGAGAACATCCCTGGTCATCCCTACTGCCTCTGATCTGGAGGACTCACTAAACAGAGACCATACCTACTGCCTCTGATCTGATGGACACACTAAACCGAAAACATCCCTGGTCATCCCTACTGCCTCTGATCTGGAGGACTCACTAAACAGAGACCATCCCTACTGCCTCTGATCTGGAGGACTCACTAAACAGAGAACATCCCTACTGCCTCTGATCTGGTGGACACACTAAACAGAGAACATCCCTGGTCATCCCTACTGCCTCTGATTTGGTAGACTCACTAAACAGAGAACATCCCTGGTCATCCCTACTGCCTCTGATCTGGTGGACTCACTAAACAGAGAACATCCCTGGTCATCCCTACTGCCTCTGATCTGGTGGACACACTAAACAGAGAACATCCCTGGTCATCCCTACTGAATCTGATCTGGTGGACTCACTAAAGAGAGAACATCCCTGTTTATCCCTACTGCCTCTGATCTGGTGGACTCACTAAACAGAGAACATCCCTGGTCATCCCTACTGCCTCTGATCTGGTGGACACACTAAACAGAGAACATCCCTGGTCATCCCTACTGACTCTGATCTGGTGGACTCACTAAAGAGAGAACATCCCTGTTTATCCCTACTGCCTCTGATCTGGTGGACTCACTAAACAGAGAACATCCCTGGTCATCCCTACTGCCTCTGATCTGGTGGACTCACTAAACAGAGAACATCCCTACTGACTCTGATCTGGTGGACTCACTAAACAGAGAACATCCCTGGTCATCCCTACTGCCTCTGATCTGGTGGACTCACTAAACAGAGAACATCCCTGGTCATCCCTACTGACTCTGATCTGGTGGACTCACTAAGCAGAGAACATCCCTGGTTCATCCCTACTGACTCTGATCTGGTGGACTCACTAAACAGAGAACATCCCTGATCATCCCTACTGACTCTGATCTGGTGGACTCACTAAACAGAGAACATCCCTACTGACTCTGATCTGGTGGACTCACTAAACAGAGAACATCCCTGGTCATCCCTACTGACTCTGATCTGGTGGACTCACTAAACAGAGAACATCCCTGGTTCATCCCTACTGACTCTGATCTGGTGGACTCACTAAACAGAGAACATCCCTGATCATCCCTACTGACTCTGATCTGGTGGACTCACTAAACAGAGAACATCCCTGGTCATCCCTACTGACTCTGATCTGGTGGACTCACTAAACAGAGAACATCCCTGGTTCATCCCTACTGACTCTGATCTGGTGGACTCACTAAACAGAGAACATCCCTGATCATCCCTACTGACTCTGATCTGGTGGACTCACTAAACAGAGAACATCCCTGGTCATCCCTACTGACTCTGATCTGGTGGACTCACTAAACCGAGAACATCCCTGGTTCATCCCTACTGACTCTGATCTGGTGGACTCACTAAACAGAGAACATCCCTGGTTCATCCCTACTGACTCTGATCTGGTGGACTCACTAAACAGAGAACATCCCTGATCATCCCTACTGACTCTGATCTGGTGGACTCACTAAACAGAGAACATCCCTGGTCATCCCTACTGACTCTGATCTGGTGGACTCACTAAACAGAGACCATCCCTGGTCATCCCTACTGACTGTGATCTGGTGGACTCACTAAACAGAGAACATCCCTGATCATCCCTACTGCCTCTGATCTGGTGGACTCACTAAACAGAGAACATCCCTGGTCATCCCTACTGACTCTGATCTGGTGGACTCACTAAACAGAGAACATCCCTGGTCATCCCTACTGCCTCTGATCTGGTGGACTCACTAAAGAGAGAACATCCCTGTTTATCCCTACTGCCTCTGATCTGGTGGACTCACTAAACAGAGAACATCCCTGGTCATCCCTACTGCCTCTGATCTGGTGGACTCACTAAACAGAGAACATCCCTACTGACTCTGATCTGGTGGACTCACTAAACAGAGAACATCCCTGGTCATCCCTACTGACTCTGATCTGGTGGACTCACTAAACAGAGAACATCCCTGGTTCATCCCTACTGACTCTGATCTGGTGGACTCACTAAACAGAGAACATCCCTGATCATCCCTACTGACTCTGATCTGGTGGACTCACTAAACAGAGAACATCCCTACTGACTCTGATCTGGTGGACTCACTAAACAGAGAACATCCCTGGTCATCCCTACTGACTCTGATCTGGTGGACTCACTAAACAGAGAACATCCCTGGTTCATCCCTACTGACTCTGATCTGGTGGACTCACTAAACAGAGAACATCCCTGATCATCCCTACTGCCTCTGATCTGGAGGACACACTAAACAGAGAACATCCCTGGTCATCCCTACTGACTCTGATCTGGTGGACACACTAAACAGAGAACATCCCTGGTCATCCCTACTGCCTCTGATCTGGAGGACTCACTAAACAGAGAACATCCCTACTGACTCTGATCTGGTGGACTCACTAAACAGAGAACATCCCTGGTCATCCCTACTGACTCTGATCTGGTGGACTCACTAAACAGAGACCATCCCTGGTCATCCCTACTGACTGTGATCTGGTGGACTCACTAAACAGAGAACATCCCTGATCATCCCTACTGCCTCTGATCTGGTGGACTCACTAAACAGAGAACATCCCTGGTCATCCCTACTGACTCTGACCTGGTGGACTCACTAAACAGAGAACATCCCTACTGACTCTGATCTGGTGGACTCACTAAACAGAGAACATCCCTACTGACTCTGATCTGGTGGACTCACTAAACAGAGAACATCCCTACTGACTCTGATCTGGTGGACTCACTAAACAGAGAACATCCCTACTGACTCTGATCTGGCGGACTCACTAAACAGGGAACATCCCTGGTCATCCCTACTGACTCTGATCTGGTGGACTCACTAAACAGAGAACATCCCTGGTCATCCCTACTGCCTCTGATCTGGTGGACTCACTAAACAGAGAACATCCCTGGTCATCCCTACTGACTCTGATCTGGTGGACTCACTAAACAGAGAACATCCCTACTGACTCTGATCTGGTGGACTCACTAAACAGAGAACATCCCTGGTCATCCCTACTGACTCTGATCTGGTGGACTCACTAAACAGAGAACATCCCTGGTCATCCCTACTGCCTCTGATCTGGTGGACTCACTAAACAGAGAACATCCCTGGTCATCCCTACTGACTCTGATCTGGTGGACTCACTAAACAGAGAACATCCCTGGTCATCCCTACTGACTCTGATCTGGTGGACTCACTAAACAGAGAACATCCCTGGTCATCCCTACTGCCTCTGATCTGGTGGACACACTAAACAGAGAACATCCCTGTTCATCCCTACTGCCTCTGATCTGGTGGACTCACTAAACAGAGAACATCCCTGGTCATCCCTACTGCCTCTGATCTGGTGGACACACTAAACAGAGAACATCCCTGGTCATCCCTACTGCCTCTGATCTGGAGGACTCACTAAACAGAGACCATCCCTACTGCCTCTGATCTGATGGACACACTAAACAGAGAACATCCCTGGTCATCCCTACTGCCTCTGATCTGGAGGACTCACTAAACAGAGACCATCCCTACTGCCTCTGATCTGGAGGACTCACTAAACAGAGAACATCCCTACTGCCTCTGATCTGGTGGACACACTAAACAGAGAACATCCCTGGTCATCCCTACTGCCTCTGATTTGGTAGACTCACTAAACAGAGAACATCCCTGGTCATCCCTACTGCCTCTGATCTGGTGGACTCACTAAACAGAGAACATCCCTGGTCATCCCTACTGCCTCTGATCTGGTGGACACACTAAACAGAGAACATCCCTGGTCATCCCTACTGACTCTGATCTGGTGGACTCACTAAAGAGAGAACATCCCTGTTTATCCCTACTGCCTCTGATCTGGTGGACTCACTAAACAGAGAACATCCCTGGTCATCCCTACTGCCTCTGATCTGGTGGACACACTAAACAGAGAACATCCCTACTGACTCTGATCTGGCGGACTCACTAAACAGGGAACATCCCTGGTCATCCCTACTGACTCTGATCTGGTGGACTCACTAAACAGAGAACATCCCTGGTCATCCCTACTGCCTCTGATCTGGTGGACTCACTAAACAGAGAACATCCCTGGTCATCCCTACTGACTCTGATCTGGTGGACTCACTAAACAGAGAACATCCCTACTGACTCTGATCTGGTGGACTCACTAAACAGAGAACATCCCTGGTCATCCCTACTGACTCTGATCTGGTGGACTCACTAAACAGAGAACATCCCTGGTCATCCCTACTGCCTCTGATCTGGTGGACTCACTAAACAGAGAACATCCCTGGTCATCCCTACTGACTCTGATCTGGTGGACTCACTAAACAGAGAACATCCCTGGTCATCCCTACTGACTCTGATCTGGTGGACTCACTAAACAGAGAACATCCCTGGTCATCCCTACTGCCTCTGATCTGGTGGACTCACTAAACAGAGAACATCCCTGGTCATCCCTACTGCCTCTGATCTGGTGGACACACTAAACAGAGAACATCCCTGGTCATCCCTACTGCCTCTGATCTGGAGGACTCACTAAACAGAGACCATCCCTACTGCCTCTGATCTGATGGACACACTAAACAGAGAACATCCCTGGTCATCCCTACTGCCTCTGATCTGGAGGACTCACTAAACAGAGACCATCCCTACTGCCTCTGATCTGGAGGACTCACTAAACAGAGAACATCCCTACTGCCTCTGATCTGGTGGACACACTAAACAGAGAACATCCCTGGTCATCCCTACTGCCTCTGATTTGGTAGACTCACTAAACAGAGAACATCCCTGGTCATCCCTACTGCCTCTGATCTGGTGGACTCACTAAACAGAGAACATCCCTGGTCATCCCTACTGCCTCTGATCTGGTGGACACACTAAACAGAGAACATCCCTGGTCATCCCTACTGACTCTGATCTGGTGGACTCACTAAAGAGAGAACATCCCTGTTTATCCCTACTGCCTCTGATCTGGTGGACTCACTAAACAGAGAACATCCCTGGTCATCCCTACTGCCTCTGATCTGGTGGACACACTAAACAGAGAACATCCCTACTGACTCTGATCTGGTGGACTCACTAAACAGAGAACATCCCTGGTCATCCCTACTGCCTCTGATCTGGTGGAAACACTAAACAGAGAACATCCCTGGTCATCCCTACTGCCTCTGATCTGGAGGACACACTAAACAGAGAACATCCCTGTTCATCCCTACTGCCTCTGATCTGGAGGACTCACTAAACAGAGAACATCCCTGGTCATCCCTACTGACTCTGATCTGGTGGAAACACTAAACAGAGAACATCCCTGGTCATCCCTACTGCCTCTGATCTGGAGGACTCACTAAACAGAGAACATCCCTACTGCCTCTGATCTGGAGGACACACTAAACAGAGAACATCCCTGGTCATCCCTACTGCCTCTGATCTGGTGGACACACTAAACAGAGAACATCCCTGGTCATCCCTACTGCCTCTGATCTGGTGGACACACTAAACAGAGAACATCCCTGGTCATCCCTACTGCCTCTGATCTGGTGGACTCACTAAACAGAGAACATCCCTGATCATCCCTACTGCCTCTGATCTGGAGGACTCACTAAACAGAGAACATCCCTGGTCATCCCTACTGACTCTGATCTGGTGGAAACACTAAACAGAGAACATCCCTGGTCATCCCTACTGCCTCTGATCTGGAGGACTCACTAAACAGAGAACATCCCTACTGCCTCTGATCTGGAGGACACACTAAACAGAGAACATCCCTGGTCATCCCTACTGCCTCTGATCTGGTGGACTCACTAAACAGAGAACATCCCTGGTCATCCCTACTGCCTCTGATCTGGTGGACACACTAAACAGAGAACATCCCTACTGACTCTGATCTGGTGGACTCACTAAACAGAGAACATCCCTGGTCATCCCTACTGCCTCTGATCTGTTGGAAACACTAAACAGAGAACATCCCTGGTCATCCCTACTGCCTCTGATCTGGAGGACACACTAAACAGAGAACATCCCTGTTCATCCCTACTGCCTCTGATCTGGAGGACTCACTAAACAGAGAACATCCCTGGTCATCCCTACTGACTCTGATCTGGTGGAAACACTAAACAGAGAACATCCCTGGTCATCCCTACTGCCTCTGATCTGGAGGACTCACTAAACAGAGAACATCCCTACTGCCTCTGATCTGGAGGACACACTAAACAGAGAACATCCCTGGTCATCCCTACTGCCTCTGATCTGGTGGACACACTAAACAGAGAACATCCCTGGTCATCCCTACTGCCTCTGATCTGGTGGACACACTAAACAGAGAACATCCCTGGTCATCCCTACTGCCTCTGATCTGGTGGACTCACTAAACAGAGAACATCCCTGATCATCCCTACTGCCTCTGATCTGGAGGACTCACTAAACAGAGAACATCCCTGGTCATCCCTACTGACTCTGATCTGGTGGAAACACTAAACAGAGAACATCCCTGGTCATCCCTACTGCCTCTGATCTGGAGGACTCACTAAACAGAGAACATCCCTACTGCCTCTGATCTGGAGGACACACTAAACAGAGAACATCCCTGGTCATCCCTACTGCCTCTGATCTGGTGGACACACTAAACAGAGAACATCCCTGGTCATCCCTACTGACTCTGATCTGGTGGACTCACTAAAGAGAGAACATCCCTGTTTATCCCTACTGCCTCTGATCTGGTGGACTCACTAAACAGAGAACATCCCTGGTCATCCCTACTGCCTCTGATCTGGTGGACTCACTAAACAGAGAACATCCCTGGTTCATCCCTACTGACTCTGATCTGGTGGACTCACTAAACAGAGAACATCCCTGATCATCCCTACTGACTCTGATCTGGTGGACTCACTAAACAGAGAACATCCCTACTGACTCTGATCTGGTGGACTCACTAAACAGAGAACATCCCTGGTCATCCCTACTGACTCTGATCTGGTGGACTCACTAAACAGAGAACATCCCTGGTTCATCCCTACTGACTCTGATCTGGTGGACTCACTAAACAGAGAACATCCCTGATCATCCCTACTGACTCTGATCTGGTGGACTCACTAAACAGAGAACATCCCTGGTCATCCCTACTGACTCTGATCTGGTGGACTCACTAAACAGAGAACATCCCTGGTTCATCCCTACTGACTCTGATCTGGTGGACTCACTAAACAGAGAACATCCCTACTGACTCTGATCTGGTGGACTCACTAAACAGAGAACATCCCTACTGACTCTGATCTGGTGGACTCACTAAACAGAGAACATCCCTACTGACTCTGATCTGGTGGACTCACTAAACAGAGAACATCCCTGGTCATCCCTACTGACTCTGATCTGGTGGACTCACTAAACAGAGAACATC
The DNA here is from genome assembly GCF_002021735.2 of Oncorhynchus kisutch. Lineage (NCBI taxonomy): Eukaryota > Metazoa > Chordata > Actinopteri > Salmoniformes > Salmonidae > Oncorhynchus > Oncorhynchus kisutch. Next base: position 42,725 of record NW_022262928.1, on the reverse strand, counting down.
CCTGGTCATCCCTACTGCCTCTGATCTGGTGGACTCACTAAACAGAGAACATCCCTGGTTCATCCCTACTGACTCTGATCTGGTGGACTCACTAAACAGAGAACATCCCTGATCATCCCTACTGACTCTGATCTGGTGGACTCACTAAACAGAGAACATCCCTACTGACTCTGATCTGGTGGACTCACTAAACAGAGAACATCCCTACTGACTCTGATCTGGTGGACTCACTAAACAGAGAACATCCCTGGTCATCCCTACTGACTCTGATCTGGTGGACTCACTAAACAGAGAACATCCCTGGTCATCCCTACTGCCTCTGATCTGGTGGACTCACTAAACAGAGAACATCCCTGGTCATCCCTACTGACTCTGATCTGGTGGACTCACTAAACAGAGAACATCCCTGGTCATCCCTACTGACTCTGATCTGGTGGACTCACTAAACAGAGAACATCCCTGGTCATCCCTACTGCCTCTGATCTGGTGGACACACTAAACAGAGAACATCCCTGTTCATCCCTACTGCCTCTGATCTGGTGGACTCACTAAACAGAGAACATCCCTGGTCATCCCTACTGCCTCTGATCTGGTGGACACACTAAACAAAGAACATCCCTGGTCATCCCTACTGCCTCTGATCTGGAGGACTCACTAAACAGAGACCATACCTACTGCCTCTGATCTGATGGACACACTAAACCGAAAACATCCCTGGTCATCCCTACTGCCTCTGATCTGGAGGACTCACTAAACAGAGACCATCCCTACTGCCTCTGATCTGGAGGACTCACTAAACAGAGAACATCCCTACTGCCTCTGATCTGGTGGACACACTAAACAGAGAACATCCCTGGGCATCCCTACTGCCTCTGATTTGGTAGACTCACTAAACAGAGAACATCCCTGGTCATCCCTACTGCCTCTGATCTGGTGGACTCACTAAACAGAGAACATCCCTGGTCATCCCTACTGCCTCTGATCTGGTGGACACACTAAACAGAGAACATCCCTGGTCATCCCTACTGAATCTGATCTGGTGGACTCACTAAAGAGAGAACATCCCTGTTTATCCCTACTGCCTCTGATCTGGTGGACTCACTAAACAGAGAACATCCCTGGTCATCCCTACTGCCTCTGATCTGGTGGACACACTAAACAGAGAACATCCCTGGTCATCCCTACTGACTCTGATCTGGTGGACTCACTAAAGAGAGAACATCCCTGTTTATCCCTACTGCCTCTGATCTGGTGGACTCACTAAACAGAGAACATCCCTGGTCATCCCTACTGCCTCTGATCTGGTGGACTCACTAAACAGAGAACATCCCTACTGACTCTGATCTGGTGGACTCACTAAACAGAGAACATCCCTGGTCATCCCTACTGCCTCTGATCTGGTGGACTCACTAAACAGAGAACATCCCTGGTCATCCCTACTGACTCTGATCTGGTGGACTCACTAAACAGAGAACATCCCTGGTTCATCCCTACTGACTCTGATCTGGTGGACTCACTAAACAGAGAACATCCCTGATCATCCCTACTGACTCTGATCTGGTGGACTCACTAAACAGAGAACATCCCTACTGACTCTGATCTGGTGGACTCACTAAACAGAGAACATCCCTGGTCATCCCTACTGACTCTGATCTGGTGGACTCACTAAACAGAGAACATCCCTGGTCATCCCTACTGCCTCTGATCTGGTGGACTCACTAAACAGAGAACATCCCTGGTCATCCCTACTGACTCTGATCTGGTGGACTCACTAAACAGAGAACATCCCTGGTCATCCCTACTGACTCTGATCTGGTGGACTCACTAAACAGAGAACATCCCTGGTCATCCCTACTGCCTCTGATCTGGTGGACACACTAAACAGAGAACATCCCTGTTCATCCCTACTGCCTCTGATCTGGTGGACTCACTAAACAGAGAACATCCCTGGTCATCCCTACTGCCTCTGATCTGGTGGACACACTAAACAGAGAACATCCCTGGTCATCCCTACTGCCTCTGATCTGGAGGACTCACTAAACAGAGACCATACCTACTGCCTCTGATCTGATGGACACACTAAACCGAAAACATCCCTGGTCATCCCTACTGCCTCTGATCTGGAGGACTCACTAAACAGAGACCATCCCTACTGCCTCTGATCTGGAGGACTCACTAAACAGAGAACATCCCTACTGCCTCTGATCTGGTGGACACACTAAACAGAGAACATCCCTGGTCATCCCTACTGCCTCTGATTTGGTAGACTCACTAAACAGAGAACATCCCTGGTCATCCCTACTGCCTCTGATCTGGTGGACTCACTAAACAGAGAACATCCCTGGTCATCCCTACTGCCTCTGATCTGGTGGACACACTAAACAGAGAACATCCCTGGTCATCCCTACTGAATCTGATCTGGTGGACTCACTAAAGAGAGAACATCCCTGTTTATCCCTACTGCCTCTGATCTGGTGGACTCACTAAACAGAGAACATCCCTGGTCATCCCTACTGCCTCTGATCTGGTGGACACACTAAACAGAGAACATCCCTGGTCATCCCTACTGACTCTGATCTGGTGGACTCACTAAAGAGAGAACATCCCTGTTTATCCCTACTGCCTCTGATCTGGTGGACTCACTAAACAGAGAACATCCCTGGTCATCCCTACTGCCTCTGATCTGGTGGACTCACTAAACAGAGAACATCCCTACTGACTCTGATCTGGTGGACTCACTAAACAGAGAACATCCCTGGTCATCCCTACTGCCTCTGATCTGGTGGACTCACTAAACAGAGAACATCCCTGGTCATCCCTACTGACTCTGATCTGGTGGACTCACTAAACAGAGAACATCCCTGGTTCATCCCTACTGACTCTGATCTGGTGGACTCACTAAACAGAGAACATCCCTGATCATCCCTACTGACTCTGATCTGGTGGACTCACTAAACAGAGAACATCCCTACTGACTCTGATCTGGTGGACTCACTAAACAGAGAACATCCCTGGTCATCCCTACTGACTCTGATCTGGTGGACTCACTAAACAGAGAACATCCCTGGTTCATCCCTACTGACTCTGATCTGGTGGACTCACTAAACAGAGAACATCCCTGATCATCCCTAATGACTCTGATCTGGTGGACTCACTAAACAGAGAACATCCCTGGTCATCCCTACTGACTCTGATCTGGTGGACTCACTAAACAGAGAACATCCCTGGTTCATCCCTACTGACTCTGATCTGGTGGACTCACTAAACAGAGAACATCCCTGATCATCCCTACTGACTCTGATCTGGTGGACTCACTAAACAGAGAACATCCCTGGTCATCCCTACTGACTCTGATCTGGTGGACTCACTAAACCGAGAACATCCCTGGTTCATCCCTACTGACTCTGATCTGGTGGACTCACTAAACAGAGAACATCCCTGGTTCATCCCTATTGACTCTGATCTGGTGGACTCACTAAACAGAGAACATCCCTGATCATCCCTACTGACTCTGATCTGGTGGACTCACTAAACAGAGAACATCCCTGGTCATCCCTACTGACTCTGATCTGGTGGACTCACTAAACAGAGAACATCCCTGGTCATCCCTACTGCCTCTGATCTGGTGGACTCACTAAAGAGAGAACATCCCTGTTTATCCCTACTGCCTCTGATCTGGTGGACTCACTAAACAGAGAACATCCCTGGTCATCCCTACTGCCTCTGATCTGGTGGACTCACTAAACAGAGAACATCCCTACTGACTCTGATCTGGTGGACTCACTAAACAGAGAACATCCCTGGTCATCCCTACTGGCCTCTGATCTGGTGGACTCACTAAACAGAGAACATCCCTGGTCATCCCTACTGACTCTGATCTGGTGGACTCACTAAACAGAGAACATCCCTGGTTCATCCCTACTGACTCTGATCTGGTGGACTCACTAAACAGAGAACATCCCTGATCATCCCTACTGACTCTGATCTGGTGGACTCACTAACAGAGAACATCCCTACTGACTCTGATCTGGTGGACTCACTAAACAGAGAACATCCCTGGCATCCCTACTGACTCTGATCGGTGGACTCACTAAACAGAGAAAAGTCCCTGGTTCATCCCTACTGACTCTGATCCTGGTGGACTCACTAAACAGAGACATCCCTGATCATCCCTACTGCCTCTGATCTGGTGGACTCACTAAACAGAGAACATCCCTGGTCATCCCTACTGACTCTGATCTGGTGGACTCACTAAACAGAGAACATCCCTGGTCATCCCTACTGCCTCTGATCTGGTGGACTCACTAAACAGAGAACATCCCTACTGACTCTGATCTGGTGGACTCACTAAACAGAGAACATCCCTGGTCATCCCTACTGACTCTGATCTGGTGGACTCACTAAACAGAGAACATCCCTGGTCATCCCTACTGACTCTGATCTGGTGGACTCACTAAACAGAGAACATCCCTGATCATCCCTACTGCCTCTGATCTGGTGGACTCACTAAACAAGAACATCAATGGTCATCCCTACTGACTCTGAACTGGGTGACTCACTAAACAGAGAACATCCTACTGACTCTGATCTGGTGGACTCACTAAACAGAGAACATCCCTACTGACTCTGATCTGGTGGACGCACTAACAGAGGACATCCTACTACTCTGAGCTGGTGGACTCACTAAACAGAGAACATCCCTACTGACTCTGATCTGGCGTGACTCACTAAACAGGAACATCCCTGGTCATGCCCTACTGCCTCTGATCTGGTGGACTCCACTAAACAGAGAACATCCCTGGTCATCCCTACTGACTCTGATCTGGTGGACTCACTAAACGAGAGAACATCCACTGACTCTGATCTGGTGGACTCACGAAACAGAGAACATCCCTGGTCATCCCTACTGACTCTGATCTGTGGACTCACTAAACAGAGAACATCCCTGGTCATCCCTACTGCCTCTGATCTGGTGGACTCACTAAACAGAGAACATCCTGGTCATCCCTACTGACTCTGATCTGGTGGACTCACTAAACAGAGAACATCCCTGGTCATCCCTACTGACTCTGATCTGGTGGAACTCACTAAACAGAGAACATCCCTGTCATCCCTACTGCCTCTGATCTGGTGGACACACTAAACAGAGAACATCCCTGTTCATCCCTACTGCCTCTGATCTGGTGGACTCACTAAACGAGAACATCCCTGGTCATCCCTACTGCCTCTGATCTGGTGGACACACTAAACAGAGAACATCCCTGTCATCCCTCTGCCTCTGATCTGAGGACTCACTAATAACAGAGACCCCACGATCCCTACTGCCTCTGATCTGATGGACACACTAAAACAGAGAACATCCCTGGGTCATCCCTACTGCCTCTGATCTGGAGGAACTCACTAACCGGGAGACCATCCCTCCTGCCTCTGATCTGGAGGGACTCACTAACAGAGGAGAACACCCTACTGCCTCTGATCTGGTGGTAACACACTAAACAGAGAACATCCCTGGTCATCCCTACTGCCTCTGATCTGGTGGACTCACTAAACAGAGAACATCCCTGGTCATCCCTACTGCCTCTGATCTGGTGGACTCACTAAACAGAGAACATCCCTGGTCATCCCTACTGCCTCTGATCTGGTGGACTCACTAAACAGAGAACATCCCTGGTCATCCCTACTGACTCTGATCTGGTGGACTCACTAAACAGAGAACATCCCTGGTCATCCCTACTGACTCTGATCTGGTGGACTCACTAAACAGAGAACATCCCTGGTCATCCCTACTGCCTCTGATCTGGTGGACTCACTAAACAGAGAACATCCCTGGTCATCCCTACTGCCTCTGATCTGGTGGACTCACTAAACAGAGAACATCCCTACTGACTCTGATCTGGTGGACTCACTAAACAGAGAACATCCCTGGTCATCCCTACTGCCTCTGATCTGGTGGACTCACTAAACAGAGAACATCCCTGGTCATCCCTACTGACTCTGATCTGGTGGACTCACTAAACAGAGAACATCCCTGGTCATCCCTACTGACTCTGATCTGGTGGACTCACTAAACAGAGAACATCCCTGGTCATCCCTACTGACTCTGATCTGGTGGACTCACTAAACAGAGAACATCCCTACTGACTCTGATCTGGTGGACTCACTAAACAGAGAACATCCCTGGTCATCCCTACTGACTCTGATCTGGTGGACTCACTAAACAGAGAACATCCCTGGTCATCCCTACTGACTCTGATCTGGTGGACTCACTAAACAGAGAACATCCCTGGTCATCCCTACTGACTCTGATCTGGTGGACTCACTAAACAGAGAACATCCCTGGTCATCCCTACTGACTCTGATCTGGTGGACTCACTAAACAGAGAACATCCCTGGTCATCCCTACTGACTCTGATCTGGTGGACTCACTAAACAGAGAACATCCCTGGTCATCCCTACTGACTCTGATCTGGTGGACTCACTAAACAGAGAACATCCCTGGTCATCCCTACTGACTCTGATCTGGTGGACTCACTAAACAGAGAACATCCCTGGTCATCCCTACTGACTCTGATCTGGTGGACTCACTAAACAGAGAACATCCCTGGTCATCCCTACTGACTCTGATCTGGTGGACTCACTAAACAGAGAACATCCCTGGTCATCCCTACTGACTCTGATCTGGTGGACTCACTAAACAGAGAACATCCCTGGTCATCCCTACTGACTCTGATCTGGTGGACTCACTAAACAGAGAACATCCCTGGTCATCCCTACTGACTCTGATCTGGTGGACTCACTAAACAGAGAACATCCCTGGTCATCCCTACTGCCTCTGATCTGGTGGACTCACTAAACAGAGAACATCCCTGGTCATCCCTACTGACTCTGATCTGGTGGACTCACTAAACAGAGAACATCCCTGGTCATCCCTACTGCCTCTGATCTGGTGGACTCACTAAACAGAGAACATCCCTGGTCATCCCTACTGCCTCTGATCTGGTGGACTCACTAAACAGAGAACATCCCTGGTCATCCCTACTGCCTCTGATCTGGTGGACTCACTAAACAGAGAACATCCCTACTGACTCTGATCTGGTGGACTCACTAAACAGAGAACATCCCTGGTCATCCCTACTGCCTCTGATCTGGTGGACTCACTAAACAGAGAACATCCCTGGTCATCCCTACTGACTCTGATCTGGTGGACTCACTAAACAGAGAACATCCCTGGTCATCCCTACTGACTCTGATCTGGTGGACTCACTAAACAGAGAACATCCCTGGTCATCCCTACTGACTCTGATCTGGTGGACTCACTAAACAGAGAACATCCCTACTGACTCTGATCTGGTGGACTCACTAAACAGAGAACATCCCTGGTCATCCCTACTGACTCTGATCTGGTGGACTCACTAAACAGAGAACATCCCTGGTCATCCCTACTGACTCTGATCTGGTGGACTCACTAAACAGAGAACATCCCTGGTCATCCCTACTGACTCTGATCTGGTGGACTCACTAAACAGAGAACATCCCTGGTCATCCCTACTGACTCTGATCTGGTGGACTCACTAAACAGAGAACATCCCTGGTCATCCCTACTGACTCTGATCTGGTGGACTCACTAAACAGAGAACATCCCTACTGACTCTGATCTGGTGGACTCACTAAACAGAGAACATCCCTACTGACTCTGATCTGGTGGACTCACTAAACAGAGAACATCCCTACTGACTCTGATCTGGTGGACTCACTAAACAGAGAACATCCCTACTGACTCTGATCTGGTGGACTCACTAAACAGAGAACATCCCTGGTCATCCCTACTGACTCTGATCTGGTGGACTCACTAAACAGAGAACATCCCTGGTCATCCCTACTGACTCTGATCTGGTGGACTCACTAAACAGAGAACATCCCTGGTCATCCCTACTGACTCTGATCTGGTGGACTCACTAAACAGAGAACATCCCTGGTCATCCCTACTGACTCTGATCTGGTGGACTCACTAAACAGAGAACATCCCTGGTCATCCCTACTGACTCTGATCTGGTGGACTCACTAAACAGAGAACATCCCTGGTCATCCCTACTGACTCTGATCTGGTGGACTCACTAAACAGAGAACATCCCTGGTCATCCCTACTGACTCTGATCTGGTGGACTCACTAAACAGAGAACATCCCTGGTCATCCCTACTGACTCTGATCTGGTGGACTCACTAAACAGAGAACATCCCTGGTCATCCCTACTGCCTCTGATCTGGTGGACTCACTAAACAGAGAACATCCCTACTGACTCTGATCTGGTGGACTCACTAAACAGAGAACATCCCTACTGACTCTGATCTGGTGGACTCACTAAACAGAGAACATCCCTGGTCATCCCTACTGCCTCTGATCTGGTGGACTCACTAAACAGAGAACATCCCTGGTCATCCCTACTGCCTCTGATCTGGTGGACTCACTAAACAGAGAACATCCCTGGTCATCCCTACTGACTCTGATCTGGTGGACTCACTAAACAGAGAACATCCCTGGTCATCCCTACTGACTCTGATCTGGTGGACTCACTAAACAGAGAACATCCCTGGTCATCCCTACTGACTCTGATCTGGTGGACTCACTAAACAGAGAACATCCCTGGTCATCCCTACTGACTCTGATCTGGTGGACTCACTAAACAGAGAACATCCCTGGTCATCCCTACTGACTCTGATCTGGTGGACTCACTAAACAGAGAACATCCCTGGTCATCCCTACTGACTCTGATCTGGTGGACTCACTAAACAGAGAACATCCCTGGTCATCCCTACTGACTCTGATCTGGTGGACTCACTAAACAGAGAACATCCCTGGTCATCCCTACTGACTCTGATCTGGTGGACTCACTAAACAGAGAACATCCCTGGTCATCCCTACTGACTCTGATCTGGTGGACTCACTAAACAGAGAACATCCCTACTGACTCTGATCTGGTGGACTCACTAAACAGAGAACATCCCTACTGACTCTGATCTGGTGGACTCACTAAACAGAGAACATCCCTGGTCATCCCTACTGCCTCTGATCTGGTGGACTCACTAAACAGAGAACATCCCTGGTCATCCCTACTGCCTCTGATCTGGTGGACTCACTAAACAGAGAACATCCCTGGTCATCCCTACTGCCTCTGATCTGGTGGACTCACTAAACAGAGAACATCCCTACTGCCTCTGATCTGGTGGACTCACTAAACAGAGAACATCCCTGGTCATCCCTACTGCCTCTGATCTGGTGGACTCACTAAACAGAGAACATCCCTACTGCCTCTGATCTGGTGGACTCACTAAACAGAGAACATCCCTACTGCCTCTGATCTGGTGGACTCACTAAACAGAGAACATCCCTGGTCATCCCTACTGCCTCTGATCTGGTGGACTCACTAAACAGAGAACATCCCTGGTCATCCCTACTGCCTCTGATCTGGTGGACTCACTAAACAGAGAACATCCCTGGTCATCCCTACTGCCTCTGATCTGGTGGACTCACTAAACAGAGAACATCCCTGGTCATCCCTACTGACTCTGATCTGGTGGACTCACTAAACAGAGAACATCCCTGTTTATCCCTACTGCCTCTGATCTGGTGGACTCACTAAACAGAGAACATCCCTGGTCATCCCTACTGCCTCTGATCTGGTGGACTCACTAAACAGAGAACATCCCTACTGACTCTGATCTGGTGGACTCACTAAACAGAGAACATCCCTGGTCATCCCTACTGCCTCTGATCTGGTGGACTCACTAAACAGAGAACATCCCTGGTCATCCCTACTGACTCTGATCTGGTGGACTCACTAAACAGAGAACATCCCTGGTCATCCCTACTGACTCTGATCTGGTGGACTCACTAAACAGAGAACATCCCTGGTCATCCCTACTGACTCTGATCTGGTGGACTCACTAAACAGAGAACATCCCTACTGACTCTGATCTGGTGGACTCACTAAACAGAGAACATCCCTGGTCATCCCTACTGACTCTGATCTGGTGGACTCACTAAACAGAGAACATCCCTGGTCATCCCTACTGACTCTGATCTGGTGGACTCACTAAACAGAGAACATCCCTGGTCATCCCTACTGACTCTGATCTGGTGGACTCACTAAACAGAGAACATCCCTGGTCATCCCTACTGACTCTGATCTGGTGGACTCACTAAACAGAGAACATCCCTGGTCATCCCTACTGACTCTGATCTGGTGGACTCACTAAACAGAGAACATCCCTGGTCATCCCTACTGACTCTGATCTGGTGGACTCACTAAACAGAGAACATCCCTGGTCATCCCTACTGACTCTGATCTGGTGGACTCACTAAACAGAGAACATCCCTGGTCATCCCTACTGACTCTGATCTGGTGGACTCACTAAACAGAGAACATCCCTGGTCATCCCTACTGACTCTGATCTGGTGGACTCACTAAACAGAGAACATCCCTGGTCATCCCTACTGACTCTGATCTGGTGGACTCACTAAACAGAGAACATCCCTGGTCATCCCTACTGACTCTGATCTGGTGGACTCACTAAACAGAGAACATCCCTGGTCATCCCTACTGACTCTGATCTGGTGGACTCACTAAACAGAGAACATCCCTGGTCATCCCTACTGCCTCTGATCTGGTGGACTCACTAAACAGAGAACATCCCTGGTCATCCCTACTGACTCTGATCTGGTGGACTCACTAAACAGAGAACATCCCTGGTCATCCCTACTGCCTCTGATCTGGTGGACTCACTAAACAGAGAACATCCCTGGTCATCCCTACTGCCTCTGATCTGGTGGACTCACTAAACAGAGAACATCCCTGGTCATCCCTACTGCCTCTGATCTGGTGGACTCACTAAACAGAGAACATCCCTACTGACTCTGATCTGGTGGACTCACTAAACAGAGAACATCCCTGGTCATCCCTACTGCCTCTGATCTGGTGGACTCACTAAACAGAGAACATCCCTGGTCATCCCTACTGACTCTGATCTGGTGGACTCACTAAACAGAGAACATCCCTGGTCATCCCTACTGACTCTGATCTGGTGGACTCACTAAACAGAGAACATCCCTGATCATCCCTACTGACTCTGATCTGGTGGACTCACTAAACAGAGAACATCCCTACTGACTCTGATCTGGTGGACTCACTAAACAGAGAACATCCCTGGTCATCCCTACTGACTCTGATCTGGTGGACTCACTAAACAGAGAACATCCCTGGTCATCCCTACTGACTCTGATCTGGTGGACTCACTAAACAGAGAACATCCCTGATCATCCCTACTGCCTCTGATCTGGTGGACTCACTAAACAGAGAACATCCCTGGTCATCCCTACTGACTCTGATCTGGTGGACTCACTAAACAGAGAACATCCCTGGTCATCCCTACTGCCTCTGATCTGGTGGACTCACTAAACAGAGAACATCCCTACTGACTCTGATCTGGTGGACTCACTAAACAGAGAACATCCCTGGTCATCCCTACTGACTCTGATCTGGTGGACTCACTAAACAGAGAACATCCCTGGTCATCCCTACTGACTCTGATCTGGTGGACTCACTAAACAGAGAACATCCCTGGTCATCCCTACTGCCTCTGATCTGGTGGACTCACTAAACAGAGAACATCCCTGGTCATCCCTACTGACTCTGATCTGGTGGACTCACTAAACAGAGAACATCCCTACTGACTCTGATCTGGTGGACTCACTAAACAGAGAACATCCCTACTGACTCTGATCTGGTGGACTCACTAAACAGAGAACATCCCTACTGACTCTGATCTGGTGGACTCACTAAACAGAGAACATCCCTACTGACTCTGATCTGGTGGACTCACTAAACAGAGAACATCCCTGGTCATCCCTACTGACTCTGATCTGGTGGACTCACTAAACAGAGAACATCCCTGGTCATCCCTACTGCCTCTGATCTGGTGGACTCACTAAACAGAGAACATCCCTGGTCATCCCTACTGACTCTGATCTGGTGGACTCACTAAACAGAGAACATCCCTGGTCATCCCTACTGACTCTGATCTGGTGGACTCACTAAACAGAGAACATCCCTGGTCATCCCTACTGACTCTGATCTGGTGGACTCACTAAACAGAGAACATCCCTGGTCATCCCTACTGACTCTGATCTGGTGGACTCACTAAACAGAGAACATCCCTGGTCATCCCTACTGACTCTGATCTGGTGGACTCACTAAACAGAGAACATCCCTGGTCATCCCTACTGACTCTGATCTGGTGGACTCACTAAACAGAGAACATCCCTGGTCATCCCTACTGCCTCTGATCTGGTGGACTCACTAAACAGAGAACATCCCTGGTCATCCCTACTGACTCTGATCTGGTGGACTCACTAAACAGAGAACATCCCTGGTCATCCCTACTGCCTCTGATCTGGTGGACTCACTAAACAGAGAACATCCCTGTTTATCCCTACTGCCTCTGATCTGGTGGACTCACTAAACAGAGAACATCCCTACTGACTCTGATCTGGTGGACTCACTAAACAGAGAACATCCCTACTGACTCTGATCTGGTGGACTCACTAAACAGAGAACATCCCTACTGACTCTGATCTGGTGGACTCACTAAACAGAGAACATCCCTGGTCATCCCTACTGACTCTGATCTGGTGGACTCACTAAACAGAGAACATCCCTGGTCATCCCTACTGACTCTGATCTGGTGGACTCACTAAACAGAGAACATCCCTGGTCATCCCTACTGACTCTGATCTGGTGGACTCACTAAACAGAGAACATCCCTACTGACTCTGATCTGGTGGACTCACTAAACAGAGAACATCCCTGGTCATCCCTACTGACTCTGATCTGGTGGACTCACTAAACAGAGAACATCCCTGGTCATCCCTACTGCCTCTGATCTGGTGGACTCACTAAACAGAGAACATCCCTGGTCATCCCTACTGACTCTGATCTGGTGGACTCACTAAACAGAGAACATCCCTGGTCATCCCTACTGACTCTGATCTGGTGGACTCACTAAACAGAGAACATCCCTGGTCATCCCTACTGCCTCTGATCTGGTGGACTCACTAAACAGAGAACATCCCTGTTCATCCCTACTGCCTCTGATCTGGTGGACTCACTAAACAGAGAACATCCCTGGTCATCCCTACTGCCTCTGATCTGGTGGACTCACTAAACAGAGAACATCCCTGGTCATCCCTACTGCCTCTGATCTGGTGGACTCACTAAACAGAGACCATCCCTACTGCCTCTGATCTGATGGACTCACTAAACAGAGAACATCCCTGGTCATCCCTACTGCCTCTGATCTGGTGGACTCACTAAACAGAGACCATCCCTACTGCCTCTGATCTGGTGGACTCACTAAACAGAGAACATCCCTACTGCCTCTGATCTGGTGGACTCACTAAACAGAGAACATCCCTGGTCATCCCTACTGCCTCTGATCTGGTGGACTCACTAAACAGAGAACATCCCTGGTCATCCCTACTGCCTCTGATCTGGTGGACTCACTAAACAGAGAACATCCCTGGTCATCCCTACTGCCTCTGATCTGGTGGACTCACTAAACAGAGAACATCCCTGGTCATCCCTACTGACTCTGATCTGGTGGACTCACTAAACAGAGAACATCCCTGTTTATCCCTACTGCCTCTGATCTGGTGGACTCACTAAACAGAGAACATCCCTGGTCATCCCTACTGCCTCTGATCTGGTGGACTCACTAAACAGAGAACATCCCTACTGACTCTGATCTGGTGGACTCACTAAACAGAGAACATCCCTGGTCATCCCTACTGCCTCTGATCTGGTGGACTCACTAAACAGAGAACATCCCTGGTCATCCCTACTGACTCTGATCTGGTGGACTCACTAAACAGAGAACATCCCTGGTCATCCCTACTGACTCTGATCTGGTGGACTCACTAAACAGAGAACATCCCTGGTCATCCCTACTGACTCTGATCTGGTGGACTCACTAAACAGAGAACATCCCTACTGACTCTGATCTGGTGGACTCACTAAACAGAGAACATCCCTGGTCATCCCTACTGACTCTGATCTGGTGGACTCACTAAACAGAGAACATCCCTGGTCATCCCTACTGACTCTGATCTGGTGGACTCACTAAACAGAGAACATCCCTGGTCATCCCTACTGACTCTGATCTGGTGGACTCACTAAACAGAGAACATCCCTGGTCATCCCTACTGACTCTGATCTGGTGGACTCACTAAACAGAGAACATCCCTGGTCATCCCTACTGACTCTGATCTGGTGGACTCACTAAACAGAGAACATCCCTGGTCATCCCTACTGACTCTGATCTGGTGGACTCACTAAACAGAGAACATCCCTGGTCATCCCTACTGACTCTGATCTGGTGGACTCACTAAACAGAGAACATCCCTGGTCATCCCTACTGACTCTGATCTGGTGGACTCACTAAACAGAGAACATCCCTGGTCATCCCTACTGACTCTGATCTGGTGGACTCACTAAACAGAGAACATCCCTGATCATCCCTACTGACTCTGATCTGGTGGACTCACTAAACAGAGAACATCCCTGGTCATCCCTACTGACTCTGATCTGGTGGACTCACTAAACAGAGAACATCCCTGGTCATCCCTACTGACTCTGATCTGGTGGACTCACTAAACAGAGAACATCCCTGGTCATCCCTACTGCCTCTGATCTGGTGGACTCACTAAACAGAGAACATCCCTGGTCATCCCTACTGACTCTGATCTGGTGGACTCACTAAACAGAGAACATCCCTGGTCATCCCTACTGCCTCTGATCTGGTGGACTCACTAAACAGAGAACATCCCTGTTCATCCCTACTGCCTCTGATCTGGTGGACTCACTAAACAGAGAACATCCCTGGTCATCCCTACTGCCTCTGATCTGGTGGACTCACTAAACAGAGAACATCCCTACTGACTCTGATCTGGTGGACTCACTAAACAGAGAACATCCCTGGTCATCCCTACTGCCTCTGATCTGGTGGACTCACTAAACAGAGAACATCCCTGGTCATCCCTACTGACTCTGATCTGGTGGACTCACTAAACAGAGAACATCCCTGGTCATCCCTACTGACTCTGATCTGGTGGACTCACTAAACAGAGAACATCCCTGGTCATCCCTACTGACTCTGATCTGGTGGACTCACTAAACAGAGAACATCCCTACTGACTCTGATCTGGTGGACTCACTAAACAGAGAACATCCCTGGTCATCCCTACTGACTCTGATCTGGTGGACTCACTAAACAGAGAACATCCCTGGTCATCCCTACTGACTCTGATCTGGTGGACTCACTAAACAGAGAACATCCCTGGTCATCCCTACTGACTCTGATCTGGTGGACTCACTAAACAGAGAACATCCCTGGTCATCCCTACTGACTCTGATCTGGTGGACTCACTAAACAGAGAACATCCCTGGTCATCCCTACTGACTCTGATCTGGTGGACTCACTAAACAGAGAACATCCCTGGTCATCCCTACTGACTCTGATCTGGTGGACTCACTAAACAGAGAACATCCCTGGTCATCCCTACTGACTCTGATCTGGTGGACTCACTAAACAGAGAACATCCCTGGTCATCCCTACTGACTCTGATCTGGTGGACTCACTAAACAGAGAACATCCCTGGTCATCCCTACTGACTCTGATCTGGTGGACTCACTAAACAGAGAACATCCCTGGTCATCCCTACTGACTCTGATCTGGTGGACTCACTAAACAGAGAACATCCCTGGTCATCCCTACTGACTCTGATCTGGTGGACTCACTAAACAGAGAACATCCCTGGTCATCCCTACTGACTCTGATCTGGTGGACTCACTAAACAGAGAACATCCCTGGTCATCCCTACTGACTCTGATCTGGTGGACTCACTAAACAGAGAACATCCCTGGTCATCCCTACTGACTCTGATCTGGTGGACTCACTAAACAGAGAACATCCCTGGTCATCCCTACTGACTCTGATCTGGTGGACTCACTAAACAGAGAACATCCCTGGTCATCCCTACTGCCTCTGATCTGGTGGACTCACTAAACAGAGAACATCCCTACTGACTCTGATCTGGTGGACTCACTAAACAGAGAACATCCCTGGTCATCCCTACTGCCTCTGATCTGGTGGACTCACTAAACAGAGAACATCCCTGGTCATCCCTACTGACTCTGATCTGGTGGACTCACTAAACAGAGAACATCCCTGGTCATCCCTACTGACTCTGATCTGGTGGACTCACTAAACAGAGAACATCCCTGGTCATCCCTACTGACTCTGATCTGGTGGACTCACTAAACAGAGAACATCCCTACTGACTCTGATCTGGTGGACTCACTAAACAGAGAACATCCCTGGTCATCCCTACTGACTCTGATCTGGTGGACTCACTAAACAGAGAACATCCCTGGTCATCCCTACTGACTCTGATCTGGTGGACTCACTAAACAGAGAACATCCCTGGTCATCCCTACTGACTCTGATCTGGTGGACTCACTAAACAGAGAACATCCCTGGTCATCCCTACTGACTCTGATCTGGTGGACTCACTAAACAGAGAACATCCCTGGTCATCCCTACTGACTCTGATCTGGTGGACTCACTAAACAGAGAACATCCCTGGTCATCCCTACTGACTCTGATCTGGTGGACTCACTAAACAGAGAACATCCCTGGTCATCCCTACTGACTCTGATCTGGTGGACTCACTAAACAGAGAACATCCCTGGTCATCCCTACTGACTCTGATCTGGTGGACTCACTAAACAGAGAACATCCCTGGTCATCCCTACTGACTCTGATCTGGTGGACTCACTAAACAGAGAACATCCCTGGTCATCCCTACTGACTCTGATCTGGTGGACTCACTAAACAGAGAACATCCCTGGTCATCCCTACTGACTCTGATCTGGTGGACTCACTAAACAGAGAACATCCCTGGTCATCCCTACTGACTCTGATCTGGTGGACTCACTAAACAGAGAACATCCCTGGTCATCCCTACTGACTCTGATCTGGTGGACTCACTAAACAGAGAACATCCCTGGTCATCCCTACTGACTCTGATCTGGTGGACTCACTAAACAGAGAACATCCCTGGTCATCCCTACTGACTCTGATCTGGTGGACTCACTAAACAGAGAACATCCCTGGTCATCCCTACTGCCTCTGATCTGGTGGACTCACTAAACAGAGAACATCCCTGGTCATCCCTACTGACTCTGATCTGGTGGACTCACTAAACAGAGAACATCCCTACTGACTCTGATCTGGTGGACTCACTAAACAGAGAACATCCCTGGTCATCCCTACTGCTCTGATCTGGTGGACTCACTAAACAGAGAACATCCCTGGTCATCCCTACTGACTCTGATCTGGTGGACTCACTAAACAGAGAACATCCCTGGTCATCCCTACTGACTCTGATCTGGTGGACTCACTAAACAGAGAACATCCCTGGTCATCCCTACTGACTCTGATCTGGTGGACTCACTAAACAGAGAACATCCCTACTGACTCTGATCTGGTGGACTCACTAAACAGAGAACATCCCTGGTCATCCCTACTGACTCTGATCTGGTGGACTCACTAAACAGAGAACATCCCTGGTCATCCCTACTGACTCTGATCTGGTGGACTCACTAAACAGAGAACATCCCTGGTCATCCCTACTGCCTCTGATCTGGTGGACTCACTAAACAGAGAACATCCCTACTGACTCTGATCTGGTGGACTCACTAAACAGAGAACATCCCTGGTCATCCCTACTGACTCTGATCTGGTGGACTCACTAAACAGAGAACATCCCTGGTCATCCCTACTGACTCTGATCTGGTGGACTCACTAAACAGAGAACATCCCTGGTCATCCCTACTGCCTCTGATCTGGTGGACTCACTAAACAGAGAACATCCCTGGTCATCCCTACTGACTCTGATCTGGTGGACTCACTAAACAGAGAACATCCCTACTGACTCTGATCTGGTGGACTCACTAAACAGAGAACATCCCTACTGACTCTGATCTGGTGGACTCACTAAACAGAGAACATCCCTACTGACTCTGATCTGGTGGACTCACTAAACAGAGAACATCCCTACTGACTCTGATCTGGTGGACTCACTAAACAGAGAACATCCCTGGTCATCCCTACTGACTCTGATCTGGTGGACTCACTAAACAGAGAACATCCCTGGTCATCCCTACTGACTCTGATCTGGTGGACTCACTAAACAGAGAACATCCCTGGTCATCCCTACTGACTCTGATCTGGTGGACTCACTAAACAGAGAACATCCCTGGTCATCCCTACTGACTCTGATCTGGTGGACTCACTAAACAGAGAACATCCCTGGTCATCCCTACTGCCTCTGATCTGGTGGACTCACTAAACAGAGAACATCCCTGGTCATCCCTACTGCCTCTGATCTGGTGGACTCACTAAACAGAGAACATCCCTACTGACTCTGATCTGGTGGACTCACTAAACAGAGAACATCCCTGGTCATCCCTACTGACTCTGATCTGGTGGACTCACTAAACAGAGAACATCCCTGGTCATCCCTACTGACTCTGATCTGGTGGACTCACTAAACAGAGAACATCCCTGGTCATCCCTACTGCCTCTGATCTGGTGGACTCACTAAACAGAGAACATCCCTGGTCATCCCTACTGACTCTGATCTGGTGGACTCACTAAACAGAGAACATCCCTACTGACTCTGATCTGGTGGACTCACTAAACAGAGAACATCCCTACTGACTCTGATCTGGTGGACTCACTAAACAGAGAACATCCCTACTGACTCTGATCTGGTGGACTCACTAAACAGAGAACATCCCTACTGACTCTGATCTGGTGGACTCACTAAACAGAGAACATCCCTGGTCATCCCTACTGACTCTGATCTGGTGGACTCACTAAACAGAGAACATCCCTGGTCATCCCTACTGCCTCTGATCTGGTGGACTCACTAAACAGAGAACATCCCTGGTCATCCCTACTGACTCTGATCTGGTGGACTCACTAAACAGAGAACATCCCTGGTCATCCCTACTGACTCTGATCTGGTGGACTCACTAAACAGAGAACATCCCTGGTCATCCCTACTGACTCTGATCTGGTGGACTCACTAAACAGAGAACATCCCTGGTCATCCCTACTGACTCTGATCTGGTGGACTCACTAAACAGAGAACATCCCTGGTCATCCCTACTGACTCTGATCTGGTGGACTCACTAAACAGAGAACATCCCTGGTCATCCCTACTGACTCTGATCTGGTGGACTCACTAAACAGAGAACATCCCTGGTCATCCCTACTGCCTCTGATCTGGTGGACTCACTAAACAGAGAACATCCCTGGTCATCCCTACTGACTCTGATCTGGTGGACTCACTAAACAGAGAACATCCCTGGTCATCCCTACTGCTCTGATCTGGTGGACTCACTAAACAGAGAACATCCCTGTCATCCCTACTGCCTCTGATCTGGTGGACTCACTAAACAGAGAACATCCCTGGTCATCCCTACTGCCTCTGATCTGGTGGACTCACTAAACAGAGAACATCCCTACTGACTCTGATCTGGTGGACTCACTAAACAGAGAACATCCCTGGTCATCCCTACTGACTCTGATCTGGTGGACTCACTAAACAGAGAACATCCCTACTGACTCTGATCTGGTGGACTCACTAAACAGAGAACATCCCTACTGACTCTGATCTGGTGGACTCACTAAACAGAGAACATCCCTACTGACTCTGATCTGGTGGACTCACTAAACAGAGAACATCCCTACTGACTCTGATCTGGTGGACTCACTAAACAGAGAACATCCCTGGTCATCCCTACTGACTCTGATCTGGTGGACTCACTAAACAGAGAACATCCCTGGTCATCCCTACTGACTCTGATCTGGTGGACTCACTAAACAGAGAACATCCCTGGTCATCCCTACTGACTCTGATCTGGTGGACTCACTAAACAGAGAACATCCCTGGTCATCCCTACTGCCTCTGATCTGGTGGACTCACTAAACAGAGAACATCCCTGTTCATCCCTACTGCCTCTGATCTGGTGGACTCACTAAACAGAGAACATCCCTGGTCATCCCTACTGCCTCTGATCTGGTGGACACACTAAACAGAGAACATCCCTGGTCATCCCTACTGCCTCTGATCTGGTGGACTCACTAAACAGAGACCATCCCTACTGCCTCTGATCTGGTGGACTCACTAAACAGAGAACATCCCTGGTCATCCCTACTGCCTCTGATCTGGTGGACTCACTAAACAGAGACCATCCCTACTGCCTCTGATCTGGTGGACTCACTAAACAGAGAACATCCCTACTGCCTCTGATCTGGTGGACTCACTAAACAGAGAACATCCCTGGTCATCCCTACTGCCTCTGATCTGGTGGACTCACTAAACAGAGAACATCCCTGGTCATCCCTACTGCCTCTGATCTGGTGGACTCACTAAACAGAGAACATCCCTGGTCATCCCTACTGCCTCTGATCTGGTGGACTCACTAAACAGAGAACATCCCTGGTCATCCCTACTGACTCTGATCTGGTGGACTCACTAAACAGAGAACATCCCTGTTATATCCCTACTGCCTCTGATCTGGTGGACTCACTAAACAGAGAACATCCTGGTCATCCCTACTGCCTCTGATCTGGTGGACTCACTAACAGAGAACATCCCTACTGACTCTGATCTGGTGGACTCACTAAACAGAGAACATCCCTGGTCATCCCTACTGCTCTGATCTGGTGGACGCACTAAACAGAGAACATCCCTGGTCATCCCTACTGACTCTGATCTGGTGGACTCACTAAACAGAGAACATCCCTGGTTCATCCCTACTGACTCTGATCTGGTGACTCACTAAACAGAGAACATCCTGATCATCCCTACTGACATCTGATCTGGTGGACGCACCTAAACCAGAGAACATCCCTGGTATCTACTGCTCGATCTGGTGACTCACTAAACCGAGAACATCCCTACTGACTCTGATCTGGTGGACTCACTAAACAGAGAACATCCCTGCGTCCATCCCTACTGACTCTGATCTGGTGGACTCACTAAACAGAGAACATCCCTGGTCATCCCTACTGCCTCTGATCTGGTGGGACTCACTAAACAGAGAACATCCCTGGTCATCCCTACTGACTCTGATCTGGTGGACTCACTAAACAGAGAACATCCCTGTCATCCCTACTGACTCTGATCTGGTGACTCACTAAAACAGAGAACATCCCGGTTCATGTCCCTACTGACTCTGATCTGGTGGACTCACTAAACAGAGAACATCCCTGGTTCATCCCTACTGCTCTGATCTGGTGGACTCACTAAACAGAGAACATCCCTGATCATCCCTACTGACTCTGATCTGGCGGACTCACTAAACAGAGAACATCCCTGGTCCCTACTGACTCTGATCTGGTGGACTCACTAAACAGAGAACATCCCTGGTCATCCCTACTGCCTCTGATCTGGTGGACTCACTAAACAAGACATCCCTGGATCATCCCTACTGCCTCGATCTGGTGGACTCACTAACAGAGAACATCCCTGGTCATCCCTACTGACTCTGATCTGGTGGACTCACTAAACAGAGAACATCCCTGGTCATCCCTACTGCCTCTGATCTGGTGGACTCACTAAACAGAGAACATCCCTGGTCATCCCTACTGCCTCTGATCTGGTGGACTCACTAAACAGAGAACATCCCTGGTCATCCCTACTGCCTCTGATCTGGTGGACTCACTAAACAGAGAACATCCCTACTGCCTCTGATCTGGTGGACTCACTAAACAGAGAACATCCCTGGTCATCCCTACTGCCTCTGATCTGGAGGACTCACTAAACAGAGACCATCCCTACTGCCTCTGATCTGGAGGACTCACTAAACAGAGAACATCCCTACTGCCTCTGATCTGGTGGACTCACTAAACAGAGAACATCCCTGGTCATCCCTACTGACTCTGATCTGGTGGACTCACTAAACAGAGAACATCCCTGGTCATCCCTACTGACTCTGATCTGGTGGACTCACTAAACAGAGAACATCCCTGATCATCCCTACTGACTCTGATCTGGTGGACTCACTAAACAGAGAACATCCCTGGTCATCCCTACTGACTCTGATCTGGTGGACTCACTAAACAGAGAACATCCCTGGTCATCCCTACTGACTCTGATCTGGTGGACTCACTAAACAGAGAACATCCCTATTGACTCTGATCTGGTGGACTCACTAAACAGAGAACATCCCTACTGACTCTGATCTGGTGGACTCACTAAACAGAGAACATCCCTACTGACTCTGATCTGGTGGACTCACTAAACAGAGAACATCCCTGGTCATCCCTACTGACTCTGATCTGGTGGACTCACTAAACAGAGAACATCCCTGGTCATCCCTACTGCCTCTGATCTGGTGGACTCACTAAACAGAGAACATCCCTGGTCATCCCTACTGACTCTGATCTGGTGGACTCACTAAACAGAGAACATCCCTGGTCATCCCTACTGACTCTGATCTGGTGGACTCACTAAACAGAGAACATCCCTGGTCATCCCTACTGACTCTGATCTGGTGGACTCACTAAACAGAGAACATCCCTGGTCATCCCTACTGACTCTGATCTGGTGGACTCACTAAACAGAGAACATCCCTACTGACTCTGATCTGGTGGACTCACTAAACAGAGAACATCCCTGGTCATCCCTACTGACTCTGATCTGGTGGACTCACTAAACAGAGAACATCCCTGGTCATCCCTACTGCCTCTGATCTGGTGGACTCACTAAACAGAGAACATCCCTGGTCATCCCTACTGACTCTGATCTGGTGGACTCACTAAACAGAGAACATCCCTGGTCATCCCTACTGACTCTGATCTGGTGGACTCACTAAACAGAGAACATCCCTGGTCATCCCTACTGCCTCTGATCTGGTGGACTCACTAAACAGAGAACATCCCTGTTCATCCCTACTGACTCTGATCTGGTGGACTCACTAAACAGAGAACATCCCTGGTCATCCCTACTGACTCTGATCTGGTGGACTCACTAAACAGAGAACATCCCTACTGACTCTGATCTGGTGGACTCACTAAACAGAGAACATCCCTGGTCATCCCTACTGCCTCTGATCTGGTGGACTCACTAAACAGAGAACATCCCTGGTCATCCCTACTGACTCTGATCTGGTGGACTCACTAAACAGAGAACATCCCTGGTCATCCCTACTGCTCTGATCTGGTGGACTCACTAAACAGAGAACATCCCTGTTCATCCCTACTGCCTCTGATCTGGTGGACTCACTAAACAGAGAACATCCCTGGTCATCCCTACTGCCTCTGATCTGGTGGACTCACTAAACAGAGAACATCCCTGGTCATCCCTACTGCCTCTGATCTGGTGGACTCACTAAACAGAGAACATCCCTACTGCCTCTGATCTGGTGGACTCACTAAACAGAGAACATCCCTGGTCATCCCTACTGCCTCTGATCTGGTGGACTCACTAAACAGAGACCATCCCTACTGCCTCTGATCTGGTGGACTCACTAAACAGAGAACATCCCTACTGCCTCTGATCTGGTGGACTCACTAAACAGAGAACATCCCTGGTCATCCCTACTGCCTCTGATCTGGTGGACTCACTAAACAGAGAACATCCCTGGTCATCCCTACTGCCTCTGATCTGGTGGACTCACTAAACAGAGAACATCCCTGGTCATCCCTACTGCCTCTGATCTGGTGGACTCACTAAACAGAGAACATCCCTGGTCATCCCTACTGACTCTGATCTGGTGGACTCACTAAACAGAGAACATCCCTGTTCATCCCTACTGCCTCTGATCTGGTGGACTCACTAAACAGAGAACATCCCTGGTCATCCCTACTGCCTCTGATCTGGTGGACTCACTAAACAGAGAACATCCCTACTGACTCTGATCTGGTGGACTCACTAAACAGAGAACATCCCTGGTCATCCCTACTGCCTCTGATCTGGTGGACTCACTAAACAGAGAACATCCCTGGTCATCCCTACTGACTCTGATCTGGTGGACTCACTAAACAGAGAACATCCCTGGTCATCCCTACTGACTCTGATCTGGTGGACTCACTAAACAGAGAACATCCCTGATCATCCCTACTGACTCTGATCTGGTGGACTCACTAAACAGAGAACATCCCTGGTCATCCCTACTGACTCTGATCTGGTGGACTCACTAAACAGAGAACATCCCTACTGACTCTGATCTGGTGGACTCACTAAACAGAGAACATCCCTGGTCATCCCTACTGACTCTGATCTGGTGGACTCACTAAACAGAGAACATCCCTGGTCATCCCTACTGCTCTGATCTGGTGGACTCACTAAACAGAGAACATCCCTGGTCATCCCTACTGACTCTGATCTGGTGGACTCACTAAACAGAGAACATCCCTGGTCATCCCTACTGACTCTGATCTGGTGGACTCACTAAACAGAGAACATCCCTGGTCATCCCTACTGCCTCTGATCTGGTGGACTCACTAAACAGAGAACATCCCTGGTCATCCCTACTGCTCTGATCTGGTGGACACACTAAACAGAGAACATCCCTGGTCATCCCTACTGCCTCTGATCTGGTGGACTCACTAAACAGAGACCATCCCTACTGACTCTGATCTGGTGGACTCACTAAACAGAGAACATCCCTGGTCATCCCTACTGCCTCTGATCTGGAGGACTCACTAAACAGAGACCATCCCTACTGCCTCTGATCTGGTGGACTCACTAAACAGAGAACATCCCTGGTCATCCCTACTGACTCTGATCTGGTGGACTCACTAAACAGAGAACATCCCTGGTCATCCCTACTGCCTCTGATCTGGTGGACTCACTAAACAGAGAACATCCCTGGTCATCCCTACTGCCTCTGATCTGGTGGACTCACTAAACAGAGAACATCCCTGGTCATCCCTACTGCCTCTGATCTGGTGGACTCACTAAACAGAGAACATCCCTACTGCCTCTGATCTGGTGGACTCACTAAACAGAGAACATCCCTGGTCATCCCTACTGCCTCTGATCTGGTGGACTCACTAAACAGAGAACATCCCTACTGCCTCTGATCCTGGTACGACTTCACTAAACAGAGAACATCCTACTACCTGCCGTCTGATCTGGTTGGACCTCACTAAACAGAGAACATCCCTGATCATCCCTACTGACTCTGATCTGGTGGACTCACTAAACAGAGAACATCCTGGTCATCCTACTGACTCTGATCTGGTGGACTCACTAAACAGAGAACATCCCTGGTCATCCCTACTGACCTCTGATCTGGTGGACTCACTAAACAGAGAACATCCCTGGTCATCCCTACTGACTCTGATCTGGTGGACCTCACTAACAGAGAACATCCCTGGTATCCTCCCTACTGACTCTGATCTGGTGGACTCACTAAACAGAGAACATCCCTACTGACTCTGATCTGGTGGACTCACTAAACAGAGAACAATCCCTACTGACTCCTGATCTGGTGGACTCACTAAACAGAGAACATCCCTGGTCATCCCTACTGCCTCTGATCTGGAGGACTTACTAAACAGAGAACATCCCTGGTCATCCCTACTGACTCTGATCTGGTGGACTCACTAAACAGAGACATCCCTGGTCATCCCTACTGCCTCTGATCTGGTGGACTCACTAAACAGAGAACATCCCTGGTCATCCCTACTGACTCTGATCTGGTGGACTCACTAAACAGAGAACATCCCTGGTTCATCCCTACTGACTCTGATCTGTGGACTCACTAAACAGAGAACATCCCTGGTCATCCTACTGACTCTGATCTGGTGGACTCACTAAACAGAGAACATCCCTGGTCATCCCTACTGACTCTGATCTGGTGGACTCACTAAACAGAGAACATCCCTGGTCATCCCTACTGACTCTGATCTGGTGGACTCACTAAACAGAGAACATCCCTGGTCATCCCTACTGACTCTGATCTGGTGGGACTCACTAAACAGAGAACATCCCTGGTCATCCCTACTGACTCTGATCTGGTGGACTCACTAAACAGAGGAAACATCCCTGGTCATCCCTACTGACTCTGATCTGGTGGACTCACTAAACAGAGAACATCCCTGGTCATCCCTACTGACTCTGATCTGGTGGACTCACTAAACAGAGAACATCCCTGGTCATCCCTACTGCCTCTGATCTGGTGGACTCACTAAACAGAGAACATCCCTGGTCATCCCTACTGCCTCTGATCTGGTGGACACACTAAACAGAGAACATCCCTGGTCATCCCTACTGCCTCTGATCTGGTGGACTCACTAAACAGAGAACATCCCTACTGACTCTGATCTGGTGGACTCACTAAACAGAGAACATCCCTGGTCATCCCTACTGCCTCTGATCTGGTGGACTCACTAAACAGAGAACATCCCTACTGCCTCTGATCTGGTGGACTCACTAAACAGAGAACATCCCTGGTCATCCCTACTGACTCTGATCTGGTGGACTCACTAAACAGAGAACATCCCTGGTCATCCCTACTGCCTCTGATCTGGTGGACACACTAAACAGAGAACATCCCTGGTCATCCCTACTGCCTCTGATCTGGTGGACTCACTAAACAGAGAACATCCCTGGTCATCCCTACTGCCTCTGATCTGGTGGACTCACTAAACAGAGAACATCCCTACTGCCTCTGATCTGGTGGACTCACTAAACAGAGAACATCCCTGGTCATCCCTACTGCTCTGATCTGGTGGACTCACTAAACAGAGAACATCCCTACTGCCTCTGATCTGGTGGACTCACTAAACAGAGAACATCCCTACTGCCTCTGATCTGGTGGACTCACTAAACAGAGAACATCCCTGGTCATCCCTACTGACTCTGATCTGGTGGACTCACTAAACAGAGAACATCCCTGGTCATCCCTACTGACTCTGATCTGGTGGACTCACTAAACAGAGAACATCCCTGGTCATCCCTACTGACTCTGATCTGGTGGACTCACTAAACAGAGAACATCCCTGGTCATCCCTACTGACTCTGATCTGGTGGACTCACTAAACAGAGAACATCCCTGGTCATCCCTACTGACTCTGATCTGGTGGACTCACTAAACAGAGAACATCCCTACTGACTCTGATCTGGTGGACTCACTAAACAGAGAACATCCCTACTGACTCTGATCTGGTGGACTCACTAAACAGAGAACATCCCTACTGACTCTGATCTGGTGGACTCACTAAACAGAGAACATCCCTGGTCATCCCTACTGACTCTGATCTGGTGGACTCACTAAACAGAGAACATCCCTGGTCATCCCTACTGCCTCTGATCTGGTGGACTCACTAAACAGAGAACATCCCTGGTCATCCCTACTGACTCTGATCTGGTGGACTCACTAAACAGAGAACATCCCTGGTCATCCCTACTGACTCTGATCTGGTGGACTCACTAAACAGAGAACATCCCTGGTCATCCCTACTGCCTCTGATCTGGTGGACTCACTAAACAGAGAACATCCCTGTTCATCCCTACTGCCTCTGATCTGGTGGACTCACTAAACAGAGAACATCCCTGGTCATCCCTACTGCCTCTGATCTGGTGGACTCACTAAACAGAGAACATCCCTGGTCATCCCTACTGCCTCTGATCTGGAGGACTCACTAAACAGAGACCATCCCTACTGCCTCTGATCTGATGGACACACTAAACAGAGAACATCCCTGGTCATCCCTACTGCCTCTGATCTGGTGGACTCACTAAACAGAGACCATCCCTACTGCCTCTGATCTGGAGGACTCACTAAACAGAGAACATCCCTACTGCCTCTGATCTGGTGGACTCACTAAACAGAGAACATCCCTGGTCATCCCTACTGCCTCTGATCTGGTGGACTCACTAAACAGAGAACATCCCTGGTCATCCCTACTGCCTCTGATCTGGTGGACTCACTAAACAGAGAACATCCCTGGTCATCCCTACTGCCTCTGATCTGGTGGACTCACTAAACAGAGAACATCCCTGGTCATCCCTACTGACTCTGATCTGGTGGACTCACTAAACAGAGAACATCCCTGGTTATCCCTACTGCCTCTGATCTGGTGGACTCACTAAACAGAGAACATCCCTGGTCATCCCTACTGCCTCTGATCTGGTGGACTCACTAAACAGAGAACATCCCTACTGACTCTGATCTGGTGGACTCACTAAACAGAGAACATCCCTGGTCATCCCTACTGCCTCTGATCTGGTGGACTCACTAAACAGAGAACATCCCTGGTCATCCCTACTGACTCTGATCTGGTGGACTCACTAAACAGAGAACATCCCTGGTCATCCCTACTGACTCTGATCTGGTGGACTCACTAAACAGAGAACATCCCTGGTCATCCCTACTGACTCTGATCTGGTGGACTCACTAAACAGAGAACATCCCTACTGACTCTGATCTGGTGGACTCACTAAACAGAGAACATCCCTGGTCATCCCTACTGACTCTGATCTGGTGGACTCACTAAACAGAGAACATCCCTGGTCATCCCTACTGACTCTGATCTGGTGGACTCACTAAACAGAGAACATCCCTGGTCATCCCTACTGACTCTGATCTGGTGGACTCACTAAACAGAGAACATCCCTGGTCATCCCTACTGACTCTGATCTGGTGGACTCACTAAACAGAGAACATCCCTGGTCATCCCTACTGACTCTGATCTGGTGGACTCACTAAACAGAGAACATCCCTGGTCATCCCTACTGCTCTGATCTGGTGGACTCACTAAACAGAGAACATCCCTGGTCATCCCTACTGACTCTGATCTGGTGGACTCACTAAACAGAGAACATCCCTGGTCATCCCTACTGCCTCTGATCTGGTGGACTCACTAAACAGAGAACATCCCTGGTCATCCCTACTGACTCTGATCTGGTGGACTCACTAAACAGAGAACATCCCTGGTCATCCCTACTGCCTCTGATCTGGTGGACTCACTAAACAGAGAACATCCCTGGTCATCCCTACTGCCTCTGATCTGGTGGACTCACTAAACAGAGAACATCCCTACTGACTCTGATCTGGTGGACTCACTAAACAGAGAACATCCCTGGTCATCCCTACTGCCTCTGATCTGGTGGACTCACTAAACAGAGAACATCCCTGGTCATCCCTACTGACTCTGATCTGGTGGACTCACTAAACAGAGAACATCCCTGGTCATCCCTACTGACTCTGATCTGGTGGACTCACTAAACAGAGAACATCCCTGGTCATCCCTACTGACTCTGATCTGGTGGACTCACTAAACAGAGAACATCCCTACTGACTCTGATCTGGTGGACTCACTAAACAGAGAACATCCCTGGTCATCCCTACTGACTCTGATCTGGTGGACTCACTAAACAGAGAACATCCCTGGTCATCCCTACTGACTCTGATCTGGTGGACTCACTAAACAGAGAACATCCCTGGTCATCCCTACTGACTCTGATCTGGTGGACTCACTAAACAGAGAACATCCCTGGTCATCCCTACTGACTCTGATCTGGTGGACTCACTAAACAGAGAACATCCCTGGTCATCCCTACTGACTCTGATCTGGTGGACTCACTAAACAGAGAACATCCCTGATCATCCCTACTGACTCTGATCTGGTGGACTCACTAAACAGAGAACATCCCTGGTCATCCCTACTGACTCTGATCTGGTGGACTCACTAAACAGAGAACATCCCTGGTCATCCCTACTGACTCTGATCTGGTGGACTCACTAAACAGAGAACATCCCTGGTCATCCCTACTGACTCTGATCTGGTGGACTCACTAAACAGAGAACATCCCTGGTCATCCCTACTGACTCTGATCTGGTGGACTCACTAAACAGAGAACATCCCTGGTCATCCCTACTGCCTCTGATCTGGTGGACTCACTAAACAGAGAACATCCCTGGTCATCCCTACTGCCTCTGATCTGGTGGACTCACTAAACAGAGAACATCCCTGGTCATCCCTACTGCTCTGATCTGGTGGACTCACTAAACAGAGAACATCCCTACTGCCTCTGATCTGGTGGACTCACTAAACAGAGAACATCCCTACTGCCTCTGATCTGGTGGACTCACTAAACAGAGAACATCCCTACTGCCTCTGATCTGGTGGACTCACTAAACAGAGAACATCCCTGGTCATCCCTACTGACTCTGATCTGGTGGACTCACTAAACAGAGAACATCCCTGGTCATCCCTACTGACTCTGATCTGGTGGACTCACTAAACAGAGAACATCCCGGATCATCCCTACTGCCCTCTGATCTGGTGGACCTCACCTAAACAGAGAACATTCCCTGGTCATCCCTACTGACTTCTGATCTGGTGACTCACTAAACAGAGAACATCCCTTACTGACTCTGATCTGGTGGACTCACTAAACAGAGAACATCCCTACTGACTCTGATCTGGTGGACTCACTAAACAGAGAACATCCCTGGTCATCCCTACTGCCTCTGATCTGGAGGACTTACTAAACAGAGAACATCCCTGGTCATCCCTACTGCCTCTGATCTGGAGGACTTACTAAACATAGAACATCCCTGGTCATCCCTACTGCCTCTGATCTGGTGGACTCACTAAACAGAGAACATCCCTGGTCATCCCTACTGACTCTGATCTGGTGGACTCACTAAACAGAGAACATCCCTGATCATCCCTACTGACTCTGATCTGGTGGACTCACTAAACAGAGAACATCCCTGGTCATTTCTACTGTCTCTGATCTGGTGGACTCACTAAACAGAGAACATCCCTGGTCATCCCTACTGACTCTGATCTGGTGGACTCACTAAACAGAGAACATCCCTGGTCATCCCTACTGACTCTGATCTGGTGGACTCACTAAACAGAGAACATCCCTACTGACTCTGATCTGGTGGACTCACTAAACAGAGAACATCCCTACTGACTCTGATCTGGTGGACTCACTAAACAGAGAACATCCCTGGTCATCCCTACTGCCTCTGATCTGGAGGACTTACTAAACAGAGAACATCCCTGGTCATCCCTACTGCCTCTGATCTGGAGGACTTACTAAACATAGAACATCCCTGGTCATCCCTACTGCCTCTGATCTGGTGGACTCACTAAACAGAGAACATCCCTGGTCATCCCTACTGACTCTGATCTGGTGGACTCACTAAACAGAGAACATCCCTGGTCATCCCTACTGCCTCTGATCTGGAGGACTCACTAAACAGAGAACATCCCTGGTCATCCCTACTGTCTCTGATCTGGTGGACTCACTAAACAGAGAACATCCCTGGTCATCCCTACTGACTCTGATCTGGTGGACTCACTAAACAGAGAACATCCCTGATCATCCCTACTGACTCTGATCTGGTGGACTCACTAAACAGAGAACATCCCTGGTCATTTCTACTGTCTCTGATCTGGTGGACTCACTAAACAGAGAACATCCCTGGTCATCCCTACTGACTCTGATCTGGTGGACTCACTAACAGAGAACATCCCTGGTCATCCCTACTGACTCTGATCTGGTGGACTCACTAAACAGAGAACATCCCTGGTCATCCCTACTGACTCTGATCTGGTGGACTCACTAAACAGAGAACATCCCTGATCATCCCTACTGACTCTGATCTGGTGGACTCACTAAACAGAGAACACCCCTGGTCATCACTACTGACTCTGATCTGGTGGACTCACTAAACAGAGAACATCCCTGATCATCCCTACTGACTCTGATCTGGTGGACTCACTAAACAGAGAACATCCCTGGTCATTTCTACTGACTCTGATCTGGTGGACTCACTAAACAGAGAACATCCCTGGTCATCCCTACTGACTCTGATCTGGAAGACTCACTAAACAGAGAACATCCCTGGTCATCCCTACTGACTCTGATCTGGTGGACTCACTAAACAGAGAACATCCCTACTGACTCTGATCTGGTGGACTCACTAAACAGAGAACATCCCTACTGACTCTGATCTGGTGGACTCACTAAACAGAGAACATCCCTGGTCATCCCTACTGACTCTGATCTGGTGGACTCACTAAACAGAGAACATCCCTACTGACTCTGATCTGGTGGACTCACTAAACAGAGAACATCCCTACTGACTCTGATCTGGTGGACTCACTAAACAGAGAACATCCCTGGTCATCCCTACTGCCTCTGATCTGGAGGACTCACTAAACAGAGAACATCCCTGGTCATCCCTACTGCCTCTGATCTGGTGGACTCACTAAACAGAGAACATCCCTGGTCATCCCTACTGACTCTGATCTGGTGGACTCACTAAACAGAGAACATCCCTGGTCATCCCTACTGACTCTGATCTGGTGGACTCACTAAACAGAGAACATCCCTGGTCATCCCTACTGACTCTGATCTGGTGGACTCACTAAACAGAGAACATCCCTGGTCATCCCTACTGACTCTGATCTGGTGGACTCACTAAACAGAGAACATCCCTGATCATCCCTACTGCCTCTGATCTGGTGGACTCACTAAACAGAGAACATCCCTACTGCCTCTGATCTGGTGGACTCACTAAACAGAGAACATCCCTACTGCGTCTGATCTGGTGGACTCACTAAACAGAGAACATCCCTGATCATCCCTACTGCCTCTGATCTGGTGGACTCACTAAACAGAGAACATCCCTGATCATCCCTACTGACTCTGATCTGGTGGACTCACTAAACAGAGAACATCCCTGGTCATCCCTACTGACTCTGATCTGGTGGACTCACTAAACAGAGAACATCCCTGATCATCCCTACTGCCTCTGATCTGGTGGACTCACTAAACAGAGAACATCCCTGGTCATCCCTACTGACTCTGATCTGGTGGACTCACTAAACAGAGAACATCCCTACTGACTCTGATCTGGTGGACTCACTAAACAGAGAACATCCCTACTGACTCTGATCTGGTGGACTCACTAAACAGAGAACATCCCTGGTCATCCCTACTGCCTCTGATCTGGAGGACTTACTAAACAGAGAACATCCCTGGTCATCCCTACTGCCTCTGATCTGGTGGACTCACTAAACAGAGAACATCCCTGGTCATCCCTACTGACTCTGATCTGGTGGACTCACTAAACAGAGAACATCCCTGGTCATCCCTACTGCCTCTGATCTGGAGGACTCACTAAACAGAGAACATCCCTGGTCATCCCTACTGTCTCTGATCTGGTGGACTCACTAAACAGAGAACATCCCTGGTCATCCCTACTGACTCTGATCTGGTGGACTCACTAAACAGAGAACATCCCTGGTCATCCCTACTGACTCTGATCTGGTGGACTCACTAAACAGAGAACATCCCTGGTCATCCCTACTGACTCTGATCTGGTGGACTCACTAAACAGAGAACATCCCTGATCATCCCTACTGACTCTGATCTGGTGGACTCACTAAACAGAGAACACCCCTGGTCATCACTACTGACTCTGATCTGGTGGACTCACTAAACAGAGAACATCCCTGATCATCCCTACTGACTCTGATCTGGTGGACTCACTAAACAGAGAACATCCCTGGTCATTTCTACTGACTCTGATCTGGTGGACTCACTAAACAGAGAACATCCCTGGTCATCCCTACTGACTCTGATCTGGAAGACTCACTAAACAGAGAACATCCCTGGTCATCCCTACTGCCTCTGATCTGGAGGACTTACTAAACAGAGAACATCCCTGGTCATCGCTACTGCCTCTGATCTGGTGGACTCACTAAACAGAGAACATCCCTGGTAATCCCTACTGACTCTGATCTGGTGGACTCACTAAACAGAGAACATCCCTGGTCATCCCTACTGACTCTGATCTGGTGGACTCACTAAACAGAGAACATCCCTGGTCATCCCTACTGACTCTGATCTGGTGGACTCACTAAACAGAGAACATCCCTGGTCATCCCTAATGACTCTGATCTGGTGGACTCACTAAACAGAGAACATCCCTGGTCATCCCTAATGACTCTGATCTGGTGGACTCACTAAACAGAGAACATCCCTGGTCATCCCTACTGACTCTGATCTGGTGGACTCACTAAACAGAGAACATCCCTACTGACTCTGATCTGGTGGACTCACTAAACCGAGAACATCCCTACTGACTCTGATCTGGTGGACTCACTAAACAGAGAACATCCCTGGTCATCCCTACTGCCTCTGATCTGGAGGACTCACTAAACAGAGAACATCCCTGGTCATCCCTACTGCCTCTGATCTGGTGGACTCACTAAACAGAGAACATCCCTGGTCATCCCTACTGACTCTGATCTGGTGGACTCACTAAACAGAGAACATCCCTGGTCATCCCTACTGACTCTGATCTGGTGGACTCACTAAACAGAGAACATCCCTGGTCATCCCTACTGACTCTGATCTGGTGGACTCACTAAACAGAGAACATCCCTGGTCATCCCTACTGACTCTGATCTGGTGGACTCACTAAACAGAGAACATCCCTGGTCATTTCTACTGACTCTGATCTGGTGGACTCACTAAACAGAGAACATCCCTGGTCATCCCTACTGACTCTGATCTGGAAGACTCACTAAACAGAGAACATCCCTGGTCATCCCTACTGCCTCTGATCTGGAGGACTTACTAAACAGAGAACATCCCTGGTCATCGCTACTGCCTCTGATCTGGTGGACTCACTAAACAGAGAACATCCCTGGTAATCCCTACTGACTCTGATCTGGTGGACTCACTAAACAGAGAACATCCCTGGTCATCCCTACTGACTCAGATCTGGAGGACTCACTAAACAGAGAACATCCTTGGTCATCCCTACTGCCTCTGATCTGGAGGACTTACTAAACAGAGAACATCCCTGGTCATCCCTACTGCCTCTGATCTGGTGGACTCACTAAACAGAGAACATCCCTGGTCATCCCTACTGACTCTGATCTGGTGGACTCACTAAACAGAGAACATCCCTGGTCATCCCTACTGACCCTCATCTGGTGGCCTCACTAAACAGAGAACATCCCTGGTCATCCCTACTGACTCTGATCTGGTGGAATCACTAAACAGAGAACATCCCTGGTCATCCCTACTGATTCTGATCTGGTGGACTCACTAAACAGAGAACATCCCTGGTCATCCCTACTGACTCTGATCTGGTGGACTCACTAAACAGAGAACATCCCTGGTCATCCCTAATGACTCTGATCTGGTGGACTCACTAAACAGAGAACATCCCTGGTCATCCCTACTGACTCTGATCTGGTGGACTCACTAAACAGAGAACATCCCTACTGACTCTGATCTGGTGGACTCACTAAACCGAGAACATCCCTACTGACTCTGATCTGGTGGACTCACTAAACAGAGAACATCCCTGGTCATCCCTACTGCCTCTGATCTGGAGGACTCACTAAACAGAGAACATCCCTGGTCATCCCTACTGCCTCTGATCTGGTGGACTCACTAAACAGAGAACATCCCTGGTCATCCCTACTGACTCTGATCTGGTGGACTCACTAAACAGAGAACATCCCTGGTCATCCCTACTGACTCTGATCTGGTGGACTCACTAAACAGAGAACATCCCTGGTCATCCCTACTGACTCTGATCTGGTGGACTCACTAAACAGAGAACATCCCTGGTCATCCCTACTGACTCTGATCTGGTGGACTCACTAAACAGAGAACATCCCTGATCATCCCTACTGACTCTGATCTGGTGGACTCACTAAACAGAGAACATCCCTGATCATCCCTACTGACTCTGATCTGGTGGACTCACTAAACAGAGAATGTCCCTGGTCATCCCTAATGACTCTGATCTGGAGGACTCACTAAACAGAGAACATCCCTACTGCCTCTGATCTGGTGGACTCACTAAACAGAGAACATCCCTGGTCATCCCTACTGACTCTGATCTGGTGGACTCACTAAACAGAGAACATCCCTGGTCATCCCTACTGACTCTGATCTGGTGGACTCACTAAACAGAGAACATCCCTGATCATCCCTACTGACTCTGATCTGGTGGACTCACTAAACAGAGAACATCCCTGGTCATTTCTACTGACTCTGATCTGGTGGACTCACTAAACAGAGAACATCCCTGGTCATCCCTACTGACTCTGATCTGGAAGACTCACTAAACAGAGAACATCCCTGGTCATCCCTACTGCCTCTGATCTGGAGGACTTACTAAACAGAGAACATCCCTGGTCATCCCTACTGCCTCTGATCTGGTGGACTCACTAAACAGAGAACATCCCTGGTAATCCCTACTGACTCTGATCTGGTGGACTCACTAAACAGAGAACATCCCTGGTCATCCCTACTGACTCTGATCTGGTGGACTCACTAAACAGAGAACATCCCTGGTCATCCCTACTGACTCTGATATGGTGGACTCACTAAACAGAGAACATCCCTGGTCATCCCTAATGACTCTGATCTGGTGGACTCACTAAACAGAGAACATCCCTGGTCATCCCTACTGACTCTGATCTGGTGGACTCACTAAACAGAGAACATCCCTACTGACTCTGATCTGGTGGACTCACTAAACCGAGAACATCCCTACTGACTCTGATCTGGTGGACTCACTAAACAGAGAACATCCCTGGTCATCCCTACTGCCTCTGATCTGGAGGACTCACTAAACAGAGAACATCCCTGGTCATCCCTACTGCCTCTGATCTGGTGGACTCACTAAACAGAGAACATCCCTGGTCATCCCTACTGACTCTGATCTGGTGGACTCACTAAACAGAGAACATCCCTGGTCATCCCTACTGACTCTGATCTGGTGGACTCACTAAACAGAGAACATCCCTGGTCATCCCTACTGACTCTGATCTGGTGGACTCACTAAACAGAGAACATCCCTGGTCATCCCTACTGACTCTGATCTGGTGGACTCACTAAACAGAGAACATCCCTGATCATCCCTACTGACTCTGATCTGGTGGACTCACTAAACAGAGAACATCCCTGGTCATCACTACTGACTCTGATCTGGTGGACTCACTAAACAGAGAACATCCCTGATCATCCCTACTGACTCTGATCTGGTAGACTCACTAAACAGAGAACATCCCTGGTCATTTCTACTGACTCTGATCTGGTGGACTCACTAAACAGAGAACATCCCTGGTCATCCCTACTGACTCAGATCTGGAGGACTCACTAAACAGAGAACATCCCTGGTCATCCCTACTGCCTCTGATCTGGAGGACTTACTAAACAGAGAACATCCCTGGTCATCCCTACTGCCTCTGATCTGGTGGACTCACTAAACAGAGAACATCCCTGGTCATCCCTACTGACTCTGATCTGGTGGACTCACTAAACAGAGAACATCCCTGGTCATCCCTACTGACTCTCATCTGGTGGACTCACTAAACAGAGAACATCCCTGGTCATCCCTACTGACTCTGATCTGGTGGACTCACTAAACAGAGAACATCCCTGGTCATCCCTACTGATTCTGATCTGGTGGACTCACTAAACAGAGAACATCCCTGGTCATCCCTACTGACTCTGATCTGGTGGACTCACTAAACAGAGAACATCCCTGGTCATCCCTACTGACTCTGATCTGGTGGACTCACTAAACAGAGAACATCCCTACTGACTCTGATCTGGTGGACTCACTAAACCGAGAACATCCCTACTGCCTCTGATCTGGTGGACTCACTAAACAGAGAACATCCCTGGTCATCCCTACTGACTCTGATCTGGTGGACTCACTAAACAGAGAACATCCCTGGTCATCCCTACTGACTCTCATCTGGTGGACTCACTAAACAGAGAACATCCCTGGTCATCCCTACTGACTCTGATCTGGTGGACTCACTAAACAGAGAACATCCCTGGTCATCCCTACTGATTCTGATCTGGTGGACTCACTAAACAGAGAACATCCCTGGTCATCCCTACTGACTCTGATCTGGTGGACTCACTAAACAGAGAACATCCCTGGTCATCCCTAATGACTCTGATCTGGTGGACTCACTAAACAGAGAACATCCCTGGTCATCCCTACTGCCTCTGATCTGGTGGACTCACTAAACAGAGAACATCCCTACTGACTCTGATCTGGTGGACTCACTAAACCGAGAACATCCCTACTGACTCTGATCTGGTGGACTCACTAAACAGAGAACATCCCTGGTCATCCCTACTGCCTCTGATCTGGAGGACTCACTAAACAGAGAACATCCCTGGTCATCCCTACTGCCTCTGATCTGGTGGACTCACTAAACAGAGAACATCCCTGATCATCCCTACTGACTCTGATCTGGTGGACTCACTAAACAGAGAACATCCCTGGTCATTTCTACTGACTCTGATCTGGTGGACTCACTAAACAGAGAACATCCCTGGTCATCCCTACTGACTCTGATCTGGAGGACTCACTAAACAGAGAACATCCCTACTGCCTCTGATCTGGTGGACTCACTAAACAGAGAACATCCCTGATCATCCCTACTGCCTCTGATCTGGAGGACTCACTAAACAGTGAACATCCCTACTGCCTCTGATCTGGTGGACTCACTAAACAGAGAACATCCCTACTGCCTCTGATCTGGTAGACTCACTAAACAGAGAACATCCCTGTTCATCCCTACTGCCTCTGATCTGGTGGACTCACTAAACAGAGAACATCCCTGGTCATCCCTACTGACTCTGATCTGGTGGACTCACTAAACAGAGATCATCCCCGATCATCCCTACTGCCTCTGATCTGGTGGACTCACTAAACAGAGAACATCCCTGGTCATCCCTACTGACTCTGATCTGGTGGACTCACTAAACAGAGAACATCCCTGGTCATCCCTACTGCCTCTGATCTGGTGGACTCACTAAACAGAGAACATCCCTACTGACTCTGATCTGGTGGACTCACTAAACAGAGAACATCCCTACTGCCTCTGATCTGGTGGACTCACTAAACAGAGAACATCCCTACTGCCTCTGATCTGGTGGACTCACTAAACAGAGAACATCCCTGATCATCCCTACTGACTCTGATCTGGTGGACTCACTAAACAGAGAACATCCCTGATCATCCCTACTGACTCTGATCTGGTGGACTCACTAAACAGAGAACATCCCTGGTCATTTCTACTGACTCTGATCTGGTGGACTCACTAAACAGAGAACATCCCTGGTCATCCCTACTGACTCTGATCTGGAGGACTCACTAAACAGAGAACATCCCTACTGCCTCTGATCTGGTGGACTCACTAAACAGAGAACATCCCTGATCATCCCTACTGCCTCTGATCTGGAGGACTCACTAAACAGTGAACATCCCTACTGCCTCTGATCTGGTGGACTCACTAAACAGAGAACATCCCTACTGCCTCTGATCTGGTAGACTCACTAAACAGAGAACATCCCTGTTCATCCCTACTGCCTCTGATCTGGTGGACTCACTAAACAGAGAACATCCCTGGTCATCCCTACTGACTCTGATCTGGTGGACTCACTAAACAGAGATCATCCCCGATCATCCCTACTGCCTCTGATCTGGTGGACTCACTAAACAGAGAACATCCCTGGTCATCCCTACTGACTCTGATCTGGTGGACTCACTAAACAGAGAACATCCCTGGTCATCCCTACTGCCTCTGATCTGGTGGACTCACTAAACAGAGAACATCCCTACTGACTCTGATCTGGTGGACTCACTAAACAGAGAACATCCCTACTGCCTCTGATCTGGTGGACTCACTAAACAGAGAACATCCCTACTGCCTCTGATCTGGTGGACTCACTAAACAGAGAACATCCCTGATCATCCCTACTGACTCTGATCTGGTGGACTCACTAAACAGAGATCATCCCTGTTCATCCCTACTGCCTCTGATCTGGTGGACTCACTAAACAGAGAACATCCCTGATCATCCCTACTGATTCTGATCTGGTGGACTCACTAAACAGAGAACATCCCTGATCATCCCTACTGACTCTGATCTGGTGGACTCACTAAACAGAGAACATCCCTACTGCCTCTGATCTGGTGGACTCACTAAACAGAGAACATCCCTGATCATCCCTACTGCCTCTGATCTGGTGGACTCACTAAACAGAGAACATCCCTGATCA